>NW_015386880.1:818436-849461 GCF_001527695.2 Protobothrops mucrosquamatus
GTTGTAAATGTGTTTCACATCACTGAATGGCAAGTATTTAAATTTACAAAGTAGCCAGTGTAGGAGAAAGAACAAGGCAACTCACTCCCCCTCTAAAAATATAAATTGGAAGCCACTCCATTTGACTGAGGAGGATACTATAAGCTGACACAAAGAGAACTCTAAAATCCCTATGAATGACAAAAAAAAAAATATTAAACTGGGAATGCAGGCTACCTATCCTATTGAGTTAAAAGAAGGATACTTGTCACAGACAAATTGTGCCAGACTAATCTTATCAGCCTTTTTGATAGAGTTATTAACATAGTAGACCAAGCCAAACTGCCAAATCTGTATAGCAAAACTTCTAGCACTATTTGAGGGGTAGAATACACACATGTGAAAGTGTAAATTATGAATGTCTATGGCAGGGGTTCCCAACCAGAGGTGCGAGATGATATTCCAGGGGGTGTGAAAACTTGGGTTTTCAAAATTATAGTGTACATGCATAATTTGTTGCTGTTATTTCAAACGTTTGTAAGTGGTGCGAGAATATATCAGAAGCGTTCTAGGGGCGCGGGGAATAGAAAAGGTTGGGAACCACTGGTCTATGGAGATTCTCAGTCATCCAGGTCATGGTTGTCCCATAGGTGCTTTTTCAAGAGGCAACTGGACTTTCTTGTTTTTCTTTGAAGATATTTCACTTCTCGTCCAAGAAGCTTCTTCAGCTCTGCTGTATGGTGGGGAATGGAAAGATTTCTTAGATCTGCTGAAAGGACTGTGTTATGGAACTGTTCTTTCTGCAGGATGTTTTCTGCACTGTGTCCCTTCACTGAAATCCTTCCATTCCCACCATCCAGTCAGAGCTGAAGAATCGTCTTGGATGAGAAGCAAAATGTCTTCAAAGAAAACCAAGTCCAGTTGCCTCTTGAAAAAGCACCTTTAGGATGTAAATGATGAAGCACTGATGGTGGTTAGAAAAGGACAACTCTAATGTAACAAGCTTCATGGATACCAACTGAATTGTATAGTTGTCCCCTTCAAATAGGCACCTACTATATTTACCATTACACGCTGATCACCCAAGGGAATTCAGACTTGGAGTAGCCCAACACTCATGGAGAAAGAAAATTAGGGATTGATATTTACACTATTAACACGTGAGAAACAGCAGTTCACTGGGCTTGGATTTCCCAAGTACTACATTCACTTCCTAGTAGCAACTGTGTTCTGTTTTAAAGCATACTTTATTTATTTACATTTAGCCAACCATGGCAGATTTCTTGAACCTGGCTTGGTGGAGCTCAGCAGCTGCATGGTGAGTCTTTTTCTTTTCTTTTTTCTTTTCCTTTCTTCTCTTTTTTCCTTTCTTTTCTTGTAGTTAATGAGATAAACTGCAGAAGCTTAGATGTGACAAAACACGAACCATTCTAGGATAGATCTCACAATCTGTTGCAGAAATATTAGTGGAAATATTTAAAATAGTAATTGTTTTTTAAATTTTCCTAGAAATCTACAAATTCATGTTTGTATTTTTGGAGAGGTTGTGCTTTCAACTTGGAGATGTCAAAACAAAATTAATTCAAAGAACCTCTTCTGTGTTGTGACGTGAAATTATTTTCTTTTACAGACACCTAATTGTTATTTCTTTCCACAAGGTCTTTATTTCAGCAGTTCCTGTATGGATTAGCCTATAACAGCTGGTTTCAAACAGGTAACAATCCCTATTTGTATATTTCTTTCAGCCCCCAAAGGATGAAATGGCAGGAGGAGGCACTATAAATTAACCGTAGCTGGATTAATATAGGAAGTGAAAATAAAACTAAATGTTAGCTGACTATCAGTTGCTCCTTCATTACCATGTGACTGAATATGTTACTGCTACAACTGAATTGTTCGGGTCTCTAAAAAACATCCCTCATCTTTGTGCTTTTTAATCTTGAGAAGCAAATTGTGACCTAGTTATTCTGAGTGCAGCTTCAGGGGGCTTTAGGGCACAAATATAAAATCTGCACACATAAATCTTCACCAGAGAATACTCCAATAAATCTGATCGATCATGCCCAAAAAAAGGAGTGCAGCCATCAATAAATGTTGCTAAATTGACCTTCTGCAGTGGAAAAAATAGCAGGTGTAAGTCAATTTCACAAGGTGAATTAGTTGGGAAGGGGAACACAACATGCTTTAATGTAGATTAGTAGAGGATAGCAGAATGAAAAGCAATAACAAGGTTGATTCTCTAGATTTCCCCATGCTGGCTAGGGAATTCTGCGAGTTAAAGTCCACACCTCTTCAAGTTATCAAGTTTGAGAAACACTGCTCTAGACTGAGCAGAGAAATGTTACACTTCTACAATAACAAATAAATGTCTATGTAGATGAGAAAAAACAAACAGTAAGGTAAAAGTGGAAATATAGGATAAATTGTTGAATCCCCCCCCCCCATACATTCTTGCACCGTTATCAGTAGCGGTTGGCACAAGCACAGCTTTAGAAAAGGCCAAATCCATCCGGATGAACTGCTTTTTAGATGATGTGGGAAAGATTTTAAAAATGTTTATGCTTTTATTTGCGACTCACTATATGTACTATGTGTCTAAACAGAGGATGTCTCAGCAGACAACATGGAATCCAAGGAGACCAGCTGCATCATGAAGCAAACCCAATACTATTTTAGTTCTGTTAACTATACCTACAACACCATCATTGACTGTGGAAATTGCTCTAGGTTAGTAGAAAGAATCCCTGTTGTAAAGGTTCAGACATTGTAAGACTCTAGTTCAGGGGTCCTCAACCTTGGCAACTTTAAGACTTGTGGACTTCAACTCCCAGAATTCCTCAGCCAGCTTTGCTGGCTGAGGAATTCTGGGAGTTGAAGTCCACAAGTCTTAAAGTTGCCAAGGTTGAGGACCCCTGCTCTAGTTCTTCAGCTCAGTCCTTGTAAAAAACAGTGGGATTAAGGAACATAACCACTAACAGGTACCAAAATTAGTGGTGTCTGTCATATAAATTATAGGATGCTTGTAACTGATTGTTTAGTGAAAACAGCAGACAGCTTCTGATGCCATTACACAAGATGAATGACATCCCAGTAAACATCAGTATTATGCTAGACACAAAAACTCCTGGGGAATGTTATGATGATATGATTCTGTTAGAAATTCAGTGGTTTTTTTTTTTAAAGAACTGCATTTCCTAGAATGCTCTGAGAAGTGCATATAGCAATAATCCTAAAAATATAACTTTAAAACTGTTTTCATGCTTCTGTTAGCATCAATAGATGCTTTGTTTTAATACTGATGGGAGGAGGAATGTTTATTGGAATAACTACAGGAGTGGAAATAGTTAATGATCTTCTCCATCCCAACAAGATAGGTGGGATAGCGCACCACTTTGGCAGAACTGGTAGCTAATTTTTTGTTGCCCAGGCCCAGAGAACCAGTTGTTCACATATTTGAATCCCACCACTGGATGGATGGATGGATGGGTGGGTAGGTAGGTAGGTAGGTAGGTAGGTAGGTAGGTAGGTAGGTAGGTAGATAGATAGATAGATAGATAGATAGATAGATAGATAGATAGATAGATAGATAGATAGATAGATAGATAGATAGATAGATAGATAGATAGATAGATAGATAGATAGATAGATAGATAGATAGGATAGAGATGATAGATGATAGATGATAGAGTTGAATGAGACAGCTATGATGGCTTCTTCAGAAGCTGAAGCTCTTTACTAAGAAAAAATGCTACTAGCAAAGCACTTCTTTGCAGACACAACTTGTAAATTAGATAGGCTAGTATAGGATAATAGGATAGCAGTACTTCTGCTTCTCTTCTTCTCTCCCTTTTTCTCCAGGCTGTTCCATGCACAAAGGCTTGCTGGGTCTAATCTTCTGTTTGTTGTAGCAGAAAAGCCAATATGCAATCAGTGTGAATCCACAAAACTTCTCCAAGCAGAGATAAAAGGTATTGGTAATCAGTTGTATTCCAAATCAGAAACAATATAACAGATGGGTATGCCTATTATTAACTGATGTTTTTTCTGGTGTATTTTTTATAAATATTACTTGAGATACTTTTCCCATAAGTAGTTTGATGTTCATATTATCACAAGTAGTTTAAACATACAGTCATCTGAACTCAAATCCATTACAATTTTGTAGACTATGTAGATAAATGTAAAAGGAAATTTTGTAACAATTTAAGACAAGCTACATTATATCAGACCAAAGGGCATCTGGTCCAACAATTTGTACCTGCAGTAGTGGACTTCTTGGTGTTCTCTGAGTTTAGTTGTTTGCTTGCAGACATTTTATTATCCAACTAGGTAACATCAGTGCTCAAGATACATCTCTCCTCCTCTATTATACCTGCAATAGCAAAACAGGTCTATGGAAAATCCACAACAGGCCATAAACACAATCGTGTTCTCCAACTCAGAGATACATTACATCAGATAGTAGAAGTAATCCAAAGTGGTCGTGACTAATTGACAACTAACCAATGATTAATTGCTCTGGAGACCCAAGAAAGGGAAGAAGGAACCTGCAGAACCTTAGTGCCATGTAGGACTTGCATGCAGAATTTTAACATGATATTGTATAAAGTTTATAAATATAGTTTAGATCAAGTTGAAGACAAACTGCCTAGAACAGTGATGGCGAACCTTTTAGAGACCGAGTGCCCAAACTGCAATCCAAAACCCACTTATGCATCGTCGGGTGCCGGGTGGGTGTGGCCCATTGGGTGGGCGTGGCTGTGATGGTAAGGGCAGACTGGGTGGGACTAAAAAGTTCAATCAATCAATTCCAACTTTGCAAGATCTTTTTTTTCCCCACGAGAAGTTGAAATTGACTGATTGAACCTTTTTTTTTACATGGTGGTGGAGGCCTAAAGCAAAAAGGTTTTATAAAACCCAGCTGAAGACCTATGACTGGGGCAATGGCGCGGGTGCCCACAGAGAGGGCTCTGAGTGCCGCCTCTGGCACCCGTGCCATAGGTTCGCCACCACTGGCCTAGAACCAGAGAGCTGCACTGAAAGACAGGAGCTATGCTCTCCTGTATAAATGCACACACATGTAATTTCCCTCATCCATCTCCACCCAACATCAGGATTCCTGCAAGGAAAGCAATTTCCCTCCTTTCCTCTCAAGCACCTTTCAGGAGAGAAAATGAATCAAGTGACAAAAGAAAGGCAGCACCTCCAACCAGTATTGTTCAAAGGGAGGGAAGAAGGATACTTCTTGCTCCGTTCCTCTTTTCTTTCCATCCCAAAGTGCAGTGAGTTGCTGGAATGACCTACTTTCCTGTGCTATAAGACAACCCAACAATCAGCTGACCAATATATTTTATGCATTACAATTTTTTGTGTATGACAAGCTGCTAGGGCAGTGGTGGCGAACCTATGGCACGGGTGCCAGAGGTGGCACTCAGAGCCCTCTCTGTGGGCATGCGCGTCATCGTCCCAGCCCTAGGCCTTCAGCTGGGTTTTATAAAATCTTTTCAATTTAGGCCTCCGCCGCTGTGTGTAAAAAAAAAAAAAGGTTCAATCAGTCAATTTTAACTTCTTGCGGGAAAAAAAAGATCTTGCAAAGTTGGAATTGATTGATTGAACTTTTTAGTCCCACCCAGTCTGCCGTTACCACCGCAGCCACGCCCACCCAATTGGCCACACCCACCCGGCACTCGACGATGCATAAGTGGGTTTTGAGTTGCAGTTTGGGCACTCAGTCTCTAAAAGGTTCACCATCACTGTGCTAGGGAGTCAAACAAAAGGCCATCTAGTCTATTTACTCCTTGTTTACAAATATTTTTATTTCTATAGGAGCCCATTTAAATATACTGGCCATTGAGAACTTTCACAAAAATAGTCCTTTCACATTTTGTTTTTCTCCCACCACTTACCATTTACATGGATACAATTACAGACTTTAGAGAGAGGAAAACAAAAACAAGGAAGGATGTGAGGAAGGACAGAAACCACAAAAATTAGGTTGGAATACAGGAGCAGTTCACTATTTGGAGATAATTTAATCTGTTAGCATTTGTATTCTATTTTTTTTAATCTCCTAATTCACATCATTTTAATCTGTCTAATGTTGTTTATCTTCTGCTTCATTTGGCTGATACGACGCAAAGCTCCTCCAGGAGATCGCAATCAATGTGAGCTAGTAGAGAAGCCACGTTACCGGAAGGGTCCCCGCATCTGTTTTGATTACAATGCAACTGTAAGTAAAAGGAGGGATAACTAATGCTATATATATGGAATGCGACATCTGAAATGACTCTGCTCTAGGGAGGAGGATATCCTAGGACAGTGATAGCGAACCTTTTAGAGACCAAGTGCCCAAAAACTGGCCCCGCCCCTGTCCATCCCCACCCCACCCCGCCTGCTCGCAGGGCCACTCACCACCTCCAGGGCCCGCCGCAAATCGCCCAGGCAGCCCAGCAACGCCATAAATTTTACTGTTTTCAGGATAAAGAATAAAGCACACCCTCTGCCCGCACACCACACCCTCTGCCCACGCCCCGCAGCATCAACTGTGCACGATGGAACGTGAGGGCAGAGTCTTGTGTACGCTGCCTGGCTGCCATGTCCTTGGCTGCGCTGCTTTGTGTGGGCCACGCTCGGGGGTGACTCTCTCCAGGGGGCTGCTGGTGAGGAGGGGGTCGTGGGGGGAGGCGAGGCTGGGGCAACGGCACGTGTGCCCACAGAGAGGGCTCCGAGTGCCGCCTCTGGCACGCGTGCCATAGGTTCGCCACCACTGTCCTAGGAAACTTAAAAACAATAGGCAGAGACTTTCCTTCTACTATGTAGGAAAATGTTCACTTTTTTAAAATAATTTTTATTAAGAAATTTTTAACAAAGCAAAAACCATAAAAGAAAATAAAAATAATAAAGAGAAATAGTAAATAGTGAAAAAAAAGAAAAAGGGAAGGGAAGGGAAGAAAAGGGCAAAATGAAAGGGAAAGGTTATAGAGAAGCTGCTTCCAGTCTTGGCAGTCATTATAAATACATCTATATCAGTGGTTCTCAACCTTTTTAATGCCGTGACCCCAACCGGTCGTAAGTCGAGGACTAAACCGGTCGTAAGTTGAGGACTAAACCGGTCGTAAGTCGAGGACTACCCAACCGGTCGTAAGTCGAGGACTTTCCCTGCCCAGGAGGGCCGCACATGAATGGTTCCGCCCCCTGCGCCGGCCGAGGCGTAGCTGGCAAGCAGCAGAGACGGAGCAGGCCGACCACCAGCTGGCCCAGCCGGAAAAGGGGGGAAAAATGGCGGACAAAAAAAATGGTGGACAAAAAAAATAGCGGACAGCCTTGCTTGGCGACCCCCATGAAATGGTCGATCAACCCCAAATGGGGCCCCGACCCACAGGTTGAGAACCACTGATCTATATTGTGCCTCTGCCTCTAGAAAATATTCACTTTCAACTGACAGAACGAAGGTTATTGGACTGTCTAGAACCATTAATACAGCTACTCTTTTTTTTGCTGCTTGTGAATTGTTTCTTTTTCTAAAGAAAATAATAGACTAGATGAAAAAACAAATGTGCATGACAAGAGGCATAGCAGTACCTACACCCGATGCAATTTTGATGAGTTATTGTATGTATACATCATAAAAGACTATCTGAAAGAACCTTTGAAAATTAATTCTTAAATAAATGCTGCAAAAAATGAATTTTAACTTTTCTTTGAACAAGACATTTGTCTGGATGTCCTTTTAATCTCATTGTGCTTTATTCTTTATCCTGAAAACAGTAAAATTTATTCTTTTCCTGCTAATGAATCTATGAAACTTAAGTTTATTCCAGAATCCTAGATATTCAAAACTGTTCTAATAGAACAAGGAATAGAGGAGATAAGGCCTTGGATAATGCACAAATTTACTTGCATGATCATTTTCCTTAAAACGAAATTTAAAAATACATATAGCAAGATTCAGCAAGAAAACAGATATATATATATATATATGAGTTTCAGCAAAAGCAAGTATTCTTAAAGAAACCTCTCTCTCTCTCTCTCTCTCTCTCTTATTTCTCTAGGAAGACACCTCGGATTGTGGCAGAGGGGCCTCCTTCAGACCTTCCTTGAATATCTTGTTATGCTTGCAGTTACTCCTTCTCTATTTGACTGCAAGTCACCATTCGCTGCCCTTGGCATTTTGCCTTTGAAACGCCCATTTAGCTTAACCCATCCTTTTTATTTTATGCACATCATCATCCCCTCCAGACTTGCTAGAGGATGACTTCTGCCTAGTCCCATCAATTCTGGCTGCACCTTGGCATTCACTCATGAGGATTGTTGCTTTCTTTACTCAGAAGTCCAGAAGCTGTTCTTATTTTATTTTTTTTTCCTTTTCCTCCATCAATCCTTGCCTTTCCGGTGTCTCTGCACAGCAGATTGTGCTAAAGAGATCTTTGAGATGACGAGGGGAAGCATGGACCACCGTGATCTTCTCCACACAGGGAACATTCTTGAGCTTTGATTCATTGTTCCCCTTTCCACTCATTGAGCTGTTGGCCAAATACAAAGAATATGGCCCCATGATTTTATTTTTCCATTGAATCTGTGGAATTCTGGGAGACCTTTGTTAGTTTTCTTGTGAAGGACTTTTATTATGGTTTTAAAAGTATTTAATCAACAATACTGATGATACTATTTTGTCTCAAGTAATGTACCTTACCATTCCAATAATGAAAACTGCAGAAACAACACCAATCATTATAACCGAAAAAATGGATAGTCTTGCCAAATTGATTCTATAACCTAGCAAACCTTCCAGCCAATTCCAGTAGCTTTTCAGACTCAAAGTAATCTTATAAGATCACCCCAATATCATTCCACCCAATTCACTATGAGTTTTCCAAGGCCATTGTTATTTCTGCCTTTCAATAGGTGGATCCCATCTCCAATCAATGATGAATTATTTTCATCCTAAACAGTTTAATCTAGACCTTTCAACATCTGATTTCCAAACATTAAGCCTGAAAGATTAGAGCATTTATTGTGAGCAAGAAAGAAACATACACAAATGCAGAGGATATCACTTGAATTTTAAGGTCGGAATTATTCATTTAAACTGCTTATTCTGTAAAGAGGACTTGAAAACCAAGCAGGGCAGAAAGAAGAGAGTGAAGATCCTTTTGTATACCGTTCCAGTAATCCATGTAAGGTTGGAGGATGCAGCAACTGAGACAATCTTTAAAAAATGAATAGCAAGATAGAATGCAAGTAACAATTATGGTTTAAATCCAGCAGCCCCCGTTGAATATTTTCCTGCTTTCCCATTTCTTATTTGAACCAACTGAAAAAACATAATTACGTAGCTATTTTAAGAGCTGTTCCCCCAAATCACTATGAAGTCTTAGTTGGTAGCTTTGCCGTATCCAATCTTTAAGATAAGCCAATTATTGAGATGACTTAGACAAAGATGAAGTCTCTTTTCTTCAGTTTCTTTTCTTCTAAATTTTAAAGAATATTGTCCACCCTAGTGGAGGCAGCACTGTGTGCCAAACCAACCTATGAAGATGATAGCCAAAGTTTTTCTTCGTAGACTTTGTACAGAAACCTAACTGTATGCTTATTGTTTGTGTACTTGAGCCTGGAGGAAGTGAAAATGTTCTGCTTCACAATGATGGCTGTTAAAATGTCTGCCACTCAGCTCAGACCCCAACAGAGCACCTCTGATGACTCTGCAAGCGTACATTTCACGTCTGGAATTATTTTAAGTGGTTGCAACTATTGAAGAATTAAAAGAAAGTATAATACTGGAATTCATCAACTGGTGTCCTAAAAAAAAATGCCTGTTTTTAGGATTTGTCTTGAGCAGATTTCCAGTCTTTCTGCCTGTTAATATATGATAATAAGTACATCTTGCTACATACTATGAACTGAAATGCCTGCAGTCCCCTGACAATTCCGGAAGATCCTTCTCGTCAGCCAAATATACCCCACTGCACTGCCTCTACACTTGAAATAGCCAGCAAAGTGAGAAGAATCCTGTTTTGTTTCATTTCATTTCGTTTTGTTCCTGCTTGATGTTATAGGAGAGCCAGAACCTTCTGGGCAATATGGGGAACTGCAGACCAGTATGATGCAACTTCATCAAGGAAAAATTGTTGGTTGCAACGCCAAGAACTGCATGAGTTTTTTCCCTCTGGCACAAGGGTGATTGCTGTTACAAAAGCCTGCTAAAATATTGTACACAGTGATGCGTTCATTTCAACTTAATATTCTTTAATCCAGACTTCTTTTAATCCAAACACGCCGCCTGTTATGAATTATTCAACTGTTATGAATTTCATTTGCTTTGTTACAAGAAAATCTGGAAAGCAAACTGTAGGTCATAATTACTTCAACCTGAAGTTTTCCAAAGAGGAAGACAATCCAGTTTGATTAACAACTTCAGATTCTGTTTGAATCAAACTTTCTGTGGTCTTAGTATTGTGGTTTAGTAGTAAACCAGGATTTTGGAGAAAAGCCTTCTGATCTCACAACTTACATGTTAATTCAGCCTCTGCCATTTATAATGACCCCACCAGTTGTTTAATTGAAAAAAATAGTGCAGCTTGGAAGGTGTACAATTGTTGAATGCAACCCATTCCTCAGCCAATACTACAGGCATATCAGACAAAATTATTTACTGATGTTCTTAGAAGTAAGATTTCTGTGGTCCTCATAATATAATCTAAAGAGTCAAAAGCATAATACCTCTGTAATAATTATGGCTGCAAAGTGCAAATATGTGGTGCTTGGAACTATTGTAGGAAAAAAATACTTGACAAATCTGGAAGTAGAACCAATGATGCACTTGCTTGCTTTTCAGTAAACTTTGCTCTTGAGACTAGGAAATTCTTAATCTCTCAAAAGCTAACTTCATTCAAATTCCTTTGTGTACATATAACCCTCCCCCAAGTGAATCCTTGTTTTCAAGTAAGCAACTAAAAAGACTTCTCCTTCCAAGTCTGCATTTTTTCCAGACTGCTTATACACACAACAATTGCACTGGTGCTAAGGATAGTAGTTCTGCTTAATTGGCTTTGTATAGATTTCTACAGAAGTAAACTGGGAGATTATAAATACATAGCTCTAACTAACTCTGATGTATGGTAAAGATAGTGCCATTATTCCTTGTGTATACTACCAGTGATAATCAATTGTGCTGGTTGTGAATACACTCTCAGAATCTCCCTGGTCTCTTCTGAGCAGAAACTACAAAATTGTGCCAAATTGTGTGATTGTTTTGTGATGTGGGCAACTGTCTGTAGTGTGCTTGCTGAAAACCCCCAGATTCATTTTAAGTTAGTCTGAGTAAAACCTCTTGTCTTCCTTATGTCACTTTGTCTGTGACTGTTTGGCTAGTGCTCTGGAGCCAGTATATATTCATCAACAACAGATATTCAAAGTGGGAAAAATTTGGAGCACAGAAAGTATATATGGAAACGATATTGGACCTGAAGTGCTTCTCATTCATACGAGAAGCTGATTGGATAACATGGCCTTTCCCTGCTTTTGAATATCTTACCACTTCATCACTGTTAATGGCCATGATATACTTCTTGGTCAGCCTCTTTGTTCCTCCTAAATTATTCAAGGTCAAAGCTAAAATTTGCTGGGGTTGAACTGGTACTCTCTTCATTCTTGGCTTTTGGCCGATGCCCTCCAAGATGTTGGGGGAGGGGTTTGTTTGGTTTTAACATATCTAATGAAATTTTATAGTCATAATGGAGTACATTTTGTTGTTTACATACATATACATACAGATGTATTTATGTACGTAATAACCAAAGACAGGTTAAAAACATACCGTAAGTGGTTCTATAATGGTGCAAGTATATCTTGTAATTCCTATGGGGTTTTTTCCTTCCTTGAGGTGAGTCTGTTTCCAGATATCCTTATTTTAAGAGGACATTTATGTCACTGCTGAAAGCACTGGTTGGGTCCTCTGGCTTGTTTCTTTTTCATACTAGATTTAGAATTGCTTGCTTTAAAACATATTTTTAAAACTCCAATCATGTATATCTTTAAAATAATAATAACAATAGCTGTTGTTCTGAGTCTGAAATGCCAAGAAATCTGGAAGCAGCAGGGGAAAGATGGTTTGGTAGCATTATAGGTTCTAGCCCAGTGTTTCTCAACCTTGACAATTTTAAGGCATGGGGACTTCAACTCCCAGAATTCCACAGCCAGCAATACTGGCTGTGGAATTCTGGGAGTTGAAGTCCACATGCCTTAAAATTGTCAAGGTTGAGAAACACTGTATCTAGCCAATGACTGCTATGCCCAGGCAGCTTTTTTTACAAACGTATAGAACTGTTTTCTCCTGAGCTTGGTCCAGATTGGATAAATCACTGAATTGATACACCTCTGTTGCCATGAGAGATAATGACTCTCAATTTTCAGAACAAGTGTTTCTCTGGGAAAGCATTGCTCTTGGAGAGGAAAATATGAGCAATGCTGATAAAGAAGTCCCACATAACAGAGCTAACTTCAGAGGACCACTTATGGAACAGTATTATCCTTTCTAATAATTATAGCATTTGTTCAGCTTTAGCTGGAGTGTATTCACCTTCAGTTTTGGTAGACGTTTCATCATTTTTTTTTTAATGTCGGTGCAATTCTAGTTGAATAACTCCCTTACCATTAGTTGATTCTTAGACTCAAGTTCAGAAGGGAAAGGATATGGCAGAATGGAGAACACTGGAAGTGAAATATAAAAACAGACCCGCAGCAGAAGACATATTGAACTTAGCAAATTGTAGATATTGCCTTGATTACTACATATCAAACATGATTCAGCCTCTTCATTTATCAGTCAGGGAATCACTGAGTACCATGTCAGAGAAATGCTGCCCTGCCTCCAATTACTTCAGTTGTGATATATGCAAAAATCACTGGTTAGAAAAGAATGTCCTGTTATTTACCTATATGTTCAATGGTAATCCTTTCTCACATTTTTCACAATTAGTACAAAAAGAAAGCAACGTTTTGAGCAAACGTTTCCAGAGTTAGAGAATCAGCATTTGGAAGATGAAACTATGGCCCATTTTTCAATCCAAGTTTATTCCAATTTTTGGAGAGGGAATTGGGGTGGGCAAGATTGATGTTTGTGCATGAGCTAATCATATTGCAATATGTGCGGGTCTGGACAGAAATACTTTGCTCTTTCCCTGCTATTGTAGCAAAATTTGCCTTCTGAAAATGAACTCTTCAGACGTATGTGTAAATATAAGCTGAGCTAGGCAACAACCAGCTCTTTTGAAATAGTTGTGTAAACAGGAACTGGAATGTCCATTTCACATAATTTGTGTTATCTGCAGCTTATCTTAGAGTCTGAATGGTTGGTGCTATGTCCCAGTCAGAATCACTTGTATATTGTCATTAAGTCTTCCTCCAGTCTTTTTTTTCCCCCCACTGATGATGGATGAAGCTGGTATTGATTGATAGGGGAGGATACATTGGGAAAAAGGAAGCCAAAAGCATGACCATTTTGCTTCTATCACCTGAGGAAATCAGAAGTTTCATAGGCTGCACACAAAAAAAACCCATACAAGAAACAGAATGGTGATATTATCCAAAGCTGTAAAAGCAGAAAATATCGTTCTGAGGAAAGTAAAATATGATGAAACTGGAAGAATTAAAAGGAACATTCAATTGACATAAAGCATCAGCAAAGAAAATGTCATGTAATTATTAACCGTGCAAAGAATTATGAACTTGAATTAAACCAATTTCCTGAATTCAGAGAAGTAGGGAAAATGCTTTGGAGAAAATGAATCTTCAAAGAAGAGTCTCTAGAGAGCAAGGGACTCTTTATTTTAACCTTGTCAATCCCAGTTAGAAACTTTTTTTCTAGAAAAAGTAAAGGACTATGTGAAAATACATTGACCCTATGTGCTGAGTTCTTCATACAAAGACATATTAGCAGAGGTGAAACGTAGTCATTTTTCAATCCACCTATCATGCCTAATTCCTTTTAAAATCAGTTTGGACAAAATTTGTGGTAGAGTAGAGTAGAGAAGTAGGAAAGGAAGGGGGAGATCCATGATTCTGACAAGATCTTGGAAATTTGAATCCAAAGTCAAGGGATACAAGGTGATTCACTGATAATGACAAGGTTAAAGGTCATTTTGCTTGTAGCTTTTTAGTGTGTGTTTGGTTATGTATATGGGAACTGTGCTTTGACCAGATGGCTGGCTGTGTTTACCAGGAGTGTATGTAAATCTGTAGTCTAGTTGGGTGCTGCTCATCTGAGAAAAACAATGAAAAATATACATATCTATAAATATATATTATATTTTAAGTTAAGAAAATAAAATAAAACATCAAGTTGCTCTTCTTATAGCTGCTTGAATCCTATTCCTATCATTGTTCACTTAAAAAGCTTTCTTCCAATAATTCATTTTTTGTTACATTAATTTTGTTTTGTACAGAAGAGTTGAACAATTTTAAAAAAGACTAAAATCTTTGTAAAATATTGTGTGTGTGATTCCTTGTAAAATATTTTCAAATTGTTTATTACAGAGGATCAGTTATTAAATAATGTTCATATTTTCACTTCAAATGCAGTGGGCTTTTTCTTGATTATTAAATGGTAAAAACAGATGGGCAGATAAAATTCTCTTATAATTTGATAATTACTGTTCCTGTTTCTCAAGTCATAATTTTACTGAATGAAACAAAAAAAATAAGGCTCAATAGTTTTGCAATCTTATTTTAAGCTACTATCAGATTTCTGAAATGGGGCTTAATTTATGGTCCTCTGTTAATTCCATATTTGAACAAGAGTTATAAAGCTCTCTGTTTTATTTCTTACCATCAGCAAGCTTTGCAGCCATAGCTTCCCCCCCCCTTACTAATAACATAGGAAGAAACAGAAATAGGTAGTAGAATTTTAACATGATCTTCTAACAATTTTCCATCAGTCAGAGACTATGCCATATGCTGAAGGTTAATATTTGCAAGTCTGTGCCTTTTGTTTATAAGCAAACTTTTTAATGTACATTTCCATTTGCCAAACATGGCTGATTATATCACTGGTGAATATAGGAGGATATGATTTCAAAATGTAAATACGTCATATAATTAAACACTTTCAGAAAACAGAACTTCTGGGGTTAATTTTTTTTGATAAATCCAAAAAGAAAGGCCACTTTATAAAGTTTGAGTTAAGCTGTCATCAGCTTTGTAGATAAGCATGTGGAAATGTTTGACTAATACATATACCTAAACAAACTTGTTTGTTATTTTTAACAATATCCTGAACAGGGAGTGATGGCATGATGGAGATGGCAATTATCCATTTTAAAATTTCCTGGCCTGTTTGTCACTCAGAGACAGAAATGCGGAATACAAATACCTAAATAAAATACTTTAAGTATAAGAAAAGAAGCAGTGAGCATTCTGAAATCTATACCAATTCTCCTGCTCACAGATTATAATAAACTGAACAAATAATGGATCGGAAACACAAAGCATCTGAATCCCACAGTGCATTTGATGCACCCCTTTATAGATACCTATGAATTCTCTTGCTCCCTGCTTGTCTGTGCTCTTTTGACTAGATTGTGTTACCGCCTTTCTTTATTTCCTAGAAACTTCTATTTCTGCAGACTCTAAACGTCCTAGAACAGAGGTCCCCAACCTTTTGGGCACCAGGGACTGGTTCTGTGGGGAGAGGTTTTTCCGCGGACCGGAGGGTGTATGGTTTTGTGTGCTGTCTGCATCTCAAGGATGGGGCTTTGCTTGTTTGTGTGGACCTGTTGCTGGCATGCTGCGGCCCGGTACTGGTCCACAGCCCGGGGGTTGGGGACCCCTGTCCTAGAACCCTTGTAACGTATAAGCCCAACGTAAGATACCCTGACTTTGGTATTGGGCAAGTTTGATGGTCACTGGGCCTTGAATAAGGATAGAGTAATTCCCATAAAGAGACTAAAAAGTTTGGGACTTAAAACAGATAACACAATAACAGAATAACCTTATCTAGACTTGTTGGAAGATCTCTTTGAGTGTAAAACCTTCAGGTTACTATGTAAGTAAGGTTCAAGATATGCTGTGCAGTCTCCTCTGTTAAATCATTAACTATTCCCTCTTCATTTACCCAACAAAAGAATATATCATGTATATACATACTGGTAAGTGATCTGGGAGAGATAAACATCCCTCATAGAAAAATAAGAAAAAAGCTGATCTAGTAAAGCAAGCAAAGTAATGCATAAACATAAGAATATTCTACTATATACACATACCTTACATACTATATATTTTTCCAGTTCTGCCCTCTACCTTAGAACTATTCTATAATTGAGTAAATAACATTCCAGTGACTGCATGCTACTCCTGCAAGACCATGTTCACTTTAAAAAAAAAAGGATTATTCACATGTTAATAATAAAGTGGCAGTAAGTCTGATACAGGTAGTTCTTGAGTTACAACCACAACTGAGCCCAGAATTTGTGTTGCTACGTGAGACATTTGTTCAGTGAATTTTGTCCCATTTTATGATTTTTCTTGCCACATTTGTTAAGTGAATCACTGCAGTTATTAAACTAGTTATATGGTTGTTAAGTGAATCTGGCTTTCCCATTGACTTTGCTTGTCAGAAGGTCACAAAAGGTGATCACATGATCCCGCAACACTGCAACCATCATAAATACAAATCAGTTGCCAAGCATCCGAATTTTGATCATGTGACCATGAGGATGTCGCAAGTGTGAAAAATTGTCATAACTTTTTTCAGTGCCACTGTAACTTTGAGCGGTCACTAAACAAACTGTTGTAAGTTGAGGACTACCTGTATTATATATGGCTGTCATTTTTTTCGCAAGTACAAACTGAGATGTACTTAACAACCAAAACATAGTGCTCAGTTTTATTGTCTCTGTCATTGTACCTCTAGTGTGCCTGATCCCTGGACTTTAAAAAAGCTTATGTTTTTCAAATAGAAAACTCAAGGATCAGCCTCATGTTTGCTTCCTAGAATGTCTATGGCCCACAACTGAGTCCCATTAGCATTCTTACAAAATAAACAAGATGCTTGGCTATACTATTTGGAAGGGAGCCCATTTGCCTGGAAAAGACAAAGGCAGAAATGATGACAGCAGGCTGCATACAGCCATTTGTTACTTCAGGGCTTTGTCGTGGATTGGGCCTGATCAAAATGCCACATGTAACCAATAGCCGAAACAGATATTGATGCTAGGCTTCAAAAAATCAACTATTTGCTCTACTCATAAAAATCCAGCTTCCTTAAGTAATATATGCAACACTATTTGTGAACAAAACCACTAATCCCCTTACAAGCAAACCATTACTTACCAAATGTCAAACCCAAGCTAAAAACAAAATGTACTGGATATGGCTAGTGCCAAAGTGTAATGTTTGATTCCACTTGCTAAAAGAATATCGTTTCCACTCTATGCTCCCCATTGCCTATACTATGGCACACCACTTTAAATCAGGATTATGTTCTAATGATCAGACAGTGGAAAAAACCGACAGTTCTGTGCCAAATAGCTGTGGAATTAATTGGGATCTAAAGACAGAGATACCATTAAAAAAGCACTTGAATTAAAAAATATCAAAGGCTCTGAAATCTGGTCAACCTAAGTAGCAGCAACTAATGGGGGGAGGGAAGATTGCATGGTAAAGTATGTGACTTTTTTTTCTGCTGTTCTTCCTAATGCCTATCAGATAATATTGCAATAATACTTTATTGATTAGCAATTAGGGCATACCAGAATATAAAATACAGACCAATAAGACCATGTGTAACAAAACAAAGTAAAAGGCAGAACTGAAAATTATAAATCATATTTCTTTTCCCTCTACTCGATTGCGTCACATGACATATCGTGATGTATCGTGACGTATCACGACGTTTTTTATCTTTGTGGAGCTGGGATGGGTGTGGCCTGCGCATGACGTATCCGGCCCCTGGGCTGCCAGTTTAATACCCCTGCTCTACAATTTACCCCAATCACATCTATGTATGTAGTTCTCAATTGCACTGTTTTCTTCATATAAGGGACTGTGTTATTTGTAATATTTGGATTCTGGCTACATACAAAATATGGCATTTTAATGTACTGATCCCAGTAGGCCATTTGTCTAATGTATGATCCAAGAGATTGATCTCTCTCCTTCTTATGCAGTTGGCATTCAAACAATGTATGAGTTATGGCCTCTAACTCCACAAATACAAGTACATTTATCATAACGAACTTAGTTAAACGCTCCACGTTTAACCATTGTGTCCAAGTACTCAAATGTCAGCCAAAATGGAGTGAATTTTAATAAATATATAAATTCAGTATTTAAGCATTTGTCAAAACCATTGCCAGTCAGAACAAGATAGAATAAAGTTAATTTGCTAGCCCATAGCATGGTTAAACTGACAGGTCACAAATATATCTGCAGGGCTCTTCTGAGGATTATTCTAGCACCTGGTGGATAAAGTTGCTCAGATTCCGCTGAGTTGGACTTGAACTGGGCATGACCTGCTGAGTTGACCAAAGCATCTTACAACCGGAGAAAGTGCACAGATTCTTTAGGCTGTTAGCCTGATCTTGTGTTTTAGATGTATGTCATTCCTGGTTGGTGAAGGCCCAGACGCTGAGTTATCACCTATAAATGGTTACCACTTTTCATGGCATAGGGTTTGGTTACATGAAGCATTGCCTGGCTCCCATTATTTCTGTTCATCCAGTAAGATTTGACAGGGTGAGCACACATTTTATTTTATTAAGAAATGTCATATGATGAAATCTACTAAGCACATCTTCTCTGTTGCCTGCTCTCTGGAATAGAGTCCCTCTAGAGCAGAGGTCCCCAACCTTTTGGGGATCAGGGACCAGTTCCGTGGAAAGAGGTTTTTCCGCAGACTGGAGAGTGTGTGGTTTTTGTGCTGCCTGCATCCCACGGATGGGGCTTTGCTTGTTTGTGCAGACCGGTTGCTGGCTTGCCGTGCCTCAGTACTGGTCCCCGGACTGGGGGTTGGGGATCCCTGCTTTAGAGGTTCAGACCACTCTGAACTTGCAAGATTTTACACGTTCTTTAAAAATCTGGCTTTTCCCTGAATTCCTTGGATAGGTTGTAGTGTGCTATTGATGAGTTTTAATTTTTTCTTGTGATATGTTTCCTCATATAAGTGCAGTTCTCTCTTATTCTTTCTTGTGTTTTTAGGTACTGTACCAGCCAGAGGAGGATTTGAGTTGGGGCAGCTTTATAAATCAAAATTATAAATAAATACACAAGTTGTAGCAGGGGAAACAAACTCTGTTTTGGTTCATTTTTTCTGCTGATTACAGGTGAAAAGTCATGGGGAAGAACCCAAACAAAATTTCATGCTACACTATTTTTACAGAACTACAGGACTGCTGATTTTTGCTTAGAATATTATCTTTCCAAAACCTGAGCAAGGATTTAATCATTTTTAGTATAGTAGCTACAGCTGAACTAAATACTATTTGCCAGCAGATGGTGCAAGTTTGAATGGGTGCTGAGAATGGTGGGGTTTGCCACCTTTCAGACTGCAGTGGCAAATGCTAAAGCTTTACTGTAGAAGGAGCTTTCCCAATGCTCTTTAAAACCCCTTCTCTTCACCTGTTGCCTGTTAGTGAAGCTATTTCTCAATAAGAAAGCACTCTTCTGAATGTCTTCTAAATCTGGATTCAGAAGTAGCCTAACAGACAATAAAAGGATGAAGCAAGAAGAAGATCTCCAAGTGCTTGTGCTGTCTTTCAGGAGATTTCTAAATATGAATATAGTTCTTTTCTAAAAGCAAACTACAGAACTATACATCTGCAAAAATCAGCATTCAAAATGAATGAGTGGAATAAGCCACTCATATTAGAACATATTAGGAGAAAGTTACAAGAAAGTAAAAGGAGGTCCAGGAAAATTTACTTCAGAATTAGATGAGATAGCTTACAAAGTCTTCACCAGCAGAGGACAAGAAAAAGATAAGAAGTGCAAAAAGCCTGCCGAAATGCCATCCTCCTAGCCAACACCCTTAGGCAGAAGAGAGGCCAGTGGGAGTTTGACAGATTCTAACTTGATTGCTGGCCCACCACTCATGCAAATTGAGCTACATGCCCACACTCTTCGGCCAGCCATTTGTGTGGCCCGGTAGTGGGCCATGGCCCAGGGGTTGGGGACCCCTGCCTTAAGGGGGAAAAGTAGCAGGAGAGAAAAAACATTACCTGAACATTGAAACACTTAGGGACAACTGTAAGCTGTTATCTCAGGTAGAAAAAAATTATTGGGCCATATCAATTCAATAGTTAGAGGACTAATAAGGCAATGTTCTGTGTTTGTGAAAAAATAAATACCAGGCTTCAAGTTTTAAATGTTCTCGGTTTCTCTGGCAACAATCCAGAAATTGTTTTTTTTTATTTCTTTGATGAGTACAAAGCCAATCTTTCTAACAAGCAACTTGATAAGTTAAGGCCATAATTATGCTACCCCCACCCCAAAGATACAGAATGTGAGCAAATTTAAGAAATGTAGAGCTCTGTATTCCATTCTTTAGTGCTCAGGCAATTTCTCAATAGCCATCATACAAACCAGCAGATTATTTCATCACAGTAACTGTAGCTGCTTCCAGAATATTTGCAACATTTCTTATGACATAATTTCATTACAAAATGAAAGAGTATGTCCTGATATCCAGTTCCCCTCCAATTATTTTACAATAAAATACTTGGTACAGATGAGAATTAGATAACTGATTCTAAAATAACCCATTTGGCCATCATCAACAGGCATAGCCGCTCCCTGAAACAATTATCATCATGCCTCCATGTAGAAACTGGGAGACTGTGAGATTTAGTTCTCCATTACACATGAAAGCTGCTTTACTGCTGGGTAACCTTGTGCCAGTCATTCGCTCAGCCAGATCCACCTCCTAGCACGTGTGTGGCACACCCTCTGAATTAGGCATTTACAGCAGTTCCACACACAGGGCTTCAACTTAAGAGTTACAAGTATTCCAAGAGGATATGCCATACATCCAGCTATACTGATAGATAACAATCATTTTAACAGAGAAATTCTTGGTTGAAATTGCTCTTTGTGTATCTTTGTATGTGGCAGGGTTTCCCAGCTTGGCAACTTCTAGGCATGTGAATTTCAACTCAGAATTCTTCTCAATGGCCATACTGGCTGTAGAATACTGGGAGCTGAAGCCCACACTTCTGAAAATACTGGGAAATTCCCCCTCCCAAAAAAAAACCCCGCTTGAATTTGCCCAAATCTGCCCCTTCAGGGCAGCGCTGCCTCATTCCTTCATAAACAACCCTTCCCCAAAAAACTCTCATAGAGATCAAATCCACTTGGACTTAGAATAGAATACAGTTGGGAGGGACCTTGGAGGTCATCTAGTCCAACCCCTGCTCAGGCAGGAAATCCTACACCATTTCGGACAAATGGTTGTCCAATCTCTTCTTTAAAACTTCCAGTGTTGGAGCATTCACCGCTTCTGGAGGCAGGTTGTTCCACTGGTTAATTGTTCTCACTGTCAGGAAGTTTCTCCTTAGTTCTAGGTTGCTTCTCTCCTTGATTAGTTTCCATCCGTTGCTTCTCGTCCTGCCTTCAGGCGCCTTGGAAAATAGCTTGACTCCCTCTTCTTTGTGGCAGCCCCTGAGATATTGGAACACTGCTATCATGTCCCCCCTCGTCCTTCTCTTCATTAAACTAGACATACCCAATTCCAGCAACCGTTCCTTATGTGTTTTAGCCTCCAGTCCCCTAATCATCTTGTTGCTCTTCTCTGCATTCTTTCTAGAGTCTCAACACTTAAATAGGAGTTGACGGGAAACTATTAGCAGATTGTATTACTGGGCACTTCATTACACTCTGGGGCGACCTCTCCCTCCTTCCACCCCATTGATTCCCCCACCCAGCCGCCCACATGCCCCCTCTCTCGCGCGAGAATTTGTGTCCCAGTGCATGCTGGAATCACCCTTTACGCAATAGGTGAGCTTCCATTTCCCATCAGGCACCGGACGGCTCACAGACCAGTCACGCGTGCGCAGCCCTACCGTTTGTTTGCGTTGGAGTCGTGAGAAGCAGGGTCCGGCCTGGAGGAAGAAGAGGCGGCGGCGGCGGCAGGAACGCAGCGGGCGTGTCGCCGTGGGGCGGGGCCGCCGGGCGTCGGCTTCGACGGAGCGACTCGGGAGGTGGGGGGAGACCTCTGCTTCCGGCGAGCAGAGGCCGAAGCGGGGCCTTCCTCGGCAACCTTCCGCCCCTGCCGTCGGGTTGAATGGGACTGCCAGCGCCGCCGCCTCCTCCAAAACGGCCCCGTCGCGCCTTCGCCGTCTGTTAGGCGCTAAAACTCCAGCCTCTCCCCGAGAAGCCGCTTCGGTGGAACAAGGTCGTAAAGGGGCTACGGAGAAGGACTCCGTGCCCCAGAAGCGAAGGAAAGCTGGCTGCTGGCGGAGCTGATGCCGTCCATTTCGAACCAGACTCCCAACTTCGTTTGGGCGCTATGGGGGAAAAGATGACGGAACTGAGAGTACGTTTGCGCTAAGGAAAGAGAAAGGCTTCCGGGCCACCGAAATCCTCACCCTAAGCCAGACTCTGGGATCAAATTCTCTGACTCGTGGGACGGTTGCTTTTAGGGGAAACATGAACAGATACCTCCCAGTAGCACGACAGCATTTCCTGGCTGTGTTAGCCAGCACCAGTGTAGTAGTGAAATCTATATGTGCCATTGTCATTTTGCTCTATCTTCTCTCCTTTGCTGTAGACACAGTGTTTGGACTTGGTGTTACCCCCGGATATCTCTTTCCACCCAACTTTTGGATATGGACGCTGGCAACCCACAGCCTGGTGGAAAAGCACATTTGGGATGTAGGTGTGAGCCTGGTCACCGTAGTGGTGGCAGGAAGGTTGCTGGAGCCACTATGGGGTGCCCTGGAACTTTTGATCTTCTTTGCAGTGGTGAATATTTCAGTTGGGCTTCTGGGGGCCTTTGCTTATCTTCTCACTTACATGGCGACCTTCAGGCTATCTTACTTATTTTCTGTTCGCATTTATGGAATGCTGGGTTTCCTTGGTGGTGTCTTAGTGGCCCTCAAGCAAACCATAGGTGACAGTACTGTCTTAAAGATACCTCAGGTGCGAATGAAAGTGGTTCCAATGCTCTTGCTTCTCATTCTTTCGGTGTTGAGACTGACTACTCTTATTGAAAGCAACATTTTGGCTTCTTATGGTTTTGGGGTCCTTTCCAGTTGGGTATATCTTCGTTTTTACCAGAGGCACAGCCGAGGGCGTGGCGATATGTCAGACCACTTTGCATTTGCCACATTCTTCCCTGAGATCCTACAACCTGTGGTTGGTTTGCTGGCTAATCTTGTGCACACCATCTTAGTGAAAGTGAAAGTCTGCCGGAAAACAGTGAAACGTTATGATGTTGGAGCCCCGTCTTCTATTACTATCAGCTTGCCGGGAACAGATCCTCAGGATGCTGAACGAAGGAGGTAATTTTTCTTGAAATGTATTTAGGTTAAACTTTTATGTAATCTATGTTGGAAAGGAAAAGGGAGGAGCTAAGTGAACTATGGCTATTTTTTCCAAGATAAAACTGTTGACAATAGTCCCTTTTTAAATTGAAGTTTTATATTTATGTGCCTTATGTACGTGAGAAAAAATGTACCTTTCTTTGATTTATTGATGGACTTTCTTGTTTGGCTACTACTGAGAGCTCTGCCCTCGGAATATTCTATCAAAGGTATGAATACCCTTCCAAGTTGAGGTATGCAGAGCAAAGTAAGAGTGAAAAGATACATCTCTCCTGTTCCTGTGCATTTTAAAACAATTCCTTTTCTTTGCAGCAAAGGAGAGAGAAAATATTTAAACCAGAACAAGGAGTTATAGTTGAGATTCAAGAAAACTGTGAATCCAGCTGAATTCTTTTCATGAGGCCTCCAGCCTACTTCTTTAGACTTTCTATTGTCAGTATTGCCAACACTAGGAAAAGTGAGTTGTAAGAAAGTTTATTTTTAAACATAGATTTAAATAATTCTTTTTCAGTCTTTGCATATTTATCTGACCCAGTATTTATGGGGTTACATATTTACATAAAGGTAACTTCACAGTAGTCAGCAGAATTGAATACTAAGTCTATTATTACTATTTACAGCACTGTAGTTAAAATTTACCAGTGCACTCTGCAGTTTATTAACAGTACTAATTGCACCACTTAAGCTTGCAAAGGACTAGGTTTGAAATATAAAACTTGCAGAAGAAAGCATTTGTAATCTATTCTGTAATACTATCAAGAAAATTGCACGTGATTGTATGAAATCAAAAATTTGCCTGTACATTGTTTGCTTTTTCCATAAAAATTATGTCTAAACACTTAAAAATGATCCATTGAATTAACTGGGAACCTCACTCAAGTAAGTGAATACATCCTAACTACGGTATATATGCAGTGTTTAGAATTTAAATTTGGAACATTTTAAATACCAAATGTAAACTTTTTTGTCTAAGTATGACATTTACCAAATAAAATTTTTAAAATGAGACAGAAAGACATTACAATTTATGGTCAGTAAAGGAAATTGTAGACTTGAAAATTCACAATACATGTGTTAGACTTCTGGTACAAAGGTAGTCTTCAACTTACAATCATTTGTTTAGCGACCATTCAAAGTTACAGTGGCACTGAAAAAAATGACTTATGACTGTTTTTCACATGTCTGTTGCAGCATCCCCTGGGTCACATGATCAGGATGTTTGGCAATTGACTGGTATTTATGACGGTTGCAGTGTCCTGGGGTCATGTGATCATCTTTTGCAACTTTCTAACAAGCTAAGTCAATGGGGAAGCCAGATTCTCTTAACAGCTGTGTTACTGACTTAATTAACTGCAGTGATTCACTTAAGAACTGTGACAAGAAAGGTCGTAAAATGGGGAAAAACTCATTTAACAACTATCTTGCTTAGCAACAGAAATTTTGTGCTCCACTGTGATTGTAAGTCAAGTACTATACTACCTGTACATCTAAATTCTAAAGCATTTAAAAAATCGATGCCCTTTTTGTTTAGTTCTGATTATTTTGAGTCTAAAATCCGGAAAGAACTCTGATCTTGTTCAAAAATTTAAGTAACTGTTATACATTATACTGTTTTTCACCTCAGCAATTTAGGTGTATTAAACAAAATGTTATTTTAAATTATGTTGTGGAGTTCATATGAACAGTGGAGCGAAACAGAAGACAGAATCACTTTGAGGAGTTCATAATTTTATTGTATTAACAGTATTAAATATTACATACCCTGGGTCGAAAATGTAATTGTGTAAAGCTAAAAGAGTTTTTATTTATAAGGCTAAACTATTATATCTGTTTTTAAAAGTTATAAAACTATCCTTTTTTATGTGCTTTCGATGAATTGACTTTGAAGGCACTCTTGAGCTGTCTTGCATAATTGCTTGATCGGTTGTGGTGTAGAGATTTCAGCTCACATTCTCTTATGCCAGTAGTATAAAGGTTTTCTCCTGTGACTGTGGTTTCTGAACAGTCTGAATACAAATGCAAAATAAATAATTACAGGGTTGGAGAACTTGATCCTGTGTCATAAGGGAAAGAAGAGAACTAGTCTTCATTACTCAAAGAGAAATTTCAGTTAAAAGCAAATGTATTCAGTGCACAGTGAACTATTTTTATATATATTTTTTTATTAATTTGTTTTTAAAAAATCTGTTTTTTCTATTCCATTGTTATTTTATATAAAACAATATATTCTAAATACTTTACATTTGCGAATCACAAATTAATATTTGCAAATGGGAACAAATTCATCCCTTTTATGATTAAAGGAATTACTATGGTGATAATTTTTTAGCATTTGAATTATTTTATGTACTTTGTAACATGATAACAAGATCACTAAGCACAAATCTGGGCAAGAATGTTCTTCAACTGAAACCTTGAGTACTGTGGGGTAGAAACAGGTCGATCTCCAGCCCAAGCAAATTACATTTGTAGGTGGTTAACACTATATTTTCTATTTAAAAAAACTTTATTTTGGATCGTTTGTGAGAGATTGCAGTTCCTCTTAGCAAAGCACATGTAGATTCAATCAGCAACAACCCCCTAGACCAGGGCTTTTCAACCTTTTCACCCATTGTACCACTTTTAGGATATGGCAATATCCAAGTACCACCAGTCGCCTAGCAAGTTGTCAAAAACTTGATGACCAAAAAAAATAGGAAAAAAGTAATAAAGTACAGGTAGTCCACGACTTACAACAGTTCGCTTAGTGACTGTTCGAAGTTACAGTGGTACTGAAAAAAGTGCCCCCCAAGCCAGCCGAGCAAGACACCTGCCTGCCCACCCGGTGGTGCTCCTGTCCGAGGTTTTCATTGTTGTGAGCATTTCTGTTGAGGATTGGCAGTGGGGGTGGGGTGGGGGGGTGTTTGGTTTTTATCCCCCCCCCCCCGTCTGCTGGGTGGTTGCAGCAGGTTTTGGTCACTTCACATGACCCTGGGACACTGTGACCGTCATAAATATGAATCAGTTGCCACGCATCTGAATGTAAATCACAAGACCCTGGAGATGCTGTAACATTCCAGCTGATCGGCGTTTCTTCTGGACTCAGCAGAAGTGCGAGGATCAGTGCTGCTTTCCAGCTGATTGGTGCTTCTTCAGGGCTCAGCAGAAGTGTCAGGATTAGTGCCGAGCTCCAGCTGGAACCTGGTGCTGATCCTGGCGCTTCCACTGAGCCCTGACAGCCCTGCAGCTCCAGCCGTCTCTCGCTCAGGCTTGTGCAGTGCTGCCACCGGTTCAGCTCATTCCCTTCCCCCGCTACCACTTTTCTAGGATGGCCGCGTACCACCTGCCAGGTGCCAATGTACCACAGGTGGTACCCGTACCACTGGTTGAAAAGCCCTGCCCTAGACTACTTCATTATTGTCCCTGCTGTCTTCTTAACTCTACTGTGAAAGAAAGCAGAGTTTGGGCAACTGCACAGAAAAGACATTCCAAAGAAATGCAGGGCCAAACTGATGAACTTTCCCTTTTCTGCCTTAGAACAAAAAAGGAAAAGTAAGTTTGTCATGTTCTCTGATCCTTTCCTTAAGAGAGAAAATCAAGATATAGCCTCCTAAAATTGCCTGGCAGGTCCACTAGGGCAAACTTTCTCTCACTTGATCTTTTTCTTGGAATACATCTGTATAGAATGCTTGATTGTCTAGCAAAAGTTGTAGAATAAACCAGTTTTTCAGTATAATTATACTAGATTGAATAGATTGAAACTTTATCTAGTATATAATGAAGCATGTAGCCCATAAATTAGATTGCTTTACTAGATCAATAAGAGTTATTCTACTACGCTGTTATTCTTGTTCTTGAGTTATAGTATTGAACTGTTTATTTTTTAATAATTTAATAAGTGCATTTATGACTGTATGTAAACTGCAACCTGAACTAGTAACTGCATTATTGTAATGTACATGCTTTCCCCCAGGGGCTGTGCTTTTACAGAAAGGTTAAATGTCACATATCTGGACAACGTCAACTTGAGTAAGGCTGTATTAAATGTTAGCACTTTATATTGAAAGACAAAGAATCTTATTATTTTCATATCGTTAATGAAAACAAATACATTACTAGAGACCTGACTAATAATTGTCATAAGTGAATGGACAAATGAACTGTTAAAGATATTAATAGATAATATATGTTAAATGGATATTGCTGTAAATATTAATGTGAATCTATATAGTGCATGTGACAAAACCCTCATAGTCTGCATTAGATTGATGCGATGTGGGGGAAGAAAAATTGTTTTCAGGCTTGAGCTGTTTATATCCACAGAGCCTTAAAAGTGATTTTAGTCTCTTCCACTAACTAATGCTAGAAAATTCCTGTTCAGTGGAATGCCTGATAGACTGTTCAGACTTTGTACCTTTTTTCATTCTGTAGACAACTGGCTCTAAAGGCACTGAATGAACGATTGAAGCGTGTGGAAGATCAGTCAGCCTGGCCTAATATGGAGGATGAAGATGAAGAAAATGCCAAGGCCGATACTCTCTTGCTATCTGAAAAGAGTCGGGACTCTACCAGTGTTGGAAAAGCTTCTAGCCAAGAATCCAGCCTCATTACCTTTGAAGATGCCCCCTCTCAGTTGTGACCATGAAGCATTTGCATCTTCTGCCTACCCCTGCATATCAGAGCTGCTAATGATCCTTCATCTGCCCTCTCTTGTATCCTAGTGTTTCCTGTTTTGCAGGAACAAAACACTATGCCTCCTAACTACTTCCTCCAGCATTTGTGAGCCACCTGTGGTTTTGCCAGGTCTTAGGACTCTTTTGGTGAAAACTGTTAATTGTCAGACTGACCTGGGAATTTGTTTCATTTCTTCAAAAAGGTTTTGAAATTAAGAACTTCTCAGAACTGGCAGGGGAGGAAGGAGGTTACAGCTCAATAAGGATTGTCTCCTTAAAAAGACCTATAAAATTTGCCCTAGCCTATAGCTGCCATTGTGGCTATTAACACAGTGCTTGTGTTTAGTTCCTTTAATGGCAATCCTGGTTAATCTGAATGGAGTTTTGTATTCTCCAATCTATTGAATCTGCTCTTCTTTGAGCTCTAAATGCTAAATTATCACATAAACCCAACCAAAATAGCACAGAACAGCCCCTTCGAATGTATAGTTTTCTCCTCGATTTCAGTTTTACTTGGTGGCAGTGATTGTTGTCAATGATTATTTGGCTTTTTTTCTTTCAGAATTAGTTATTGATTAATTAAGCAATTTAATATTGATTAAATAAGCAAAAAAGATCTTTGTTACTCATTTTTATTTCTGATATCCATGGGTTTCATAGTTTTAAACCCTGCCAAATAAAACTGTTTCCCTCTTGTAGAGGCAGCAGTTAAAGTCTTTTAATAATGCCATTGCTGATTTTTTTTTAAAGTGAAAGGATGCAGGCTGCAGCTTGCTTCTAGATTGCCAGTTAATACTTGGATAGAAAAGATTGAGACTTTCCATAGGATTCCAAAAGGAAATTAATTTGATTAGTTTTTCCTTCACTTCCATTTACAATTATTCAAAGTGTAAAGCAGCTTTTTTTCTTTAGTGGAGAACCAGTGCATTCAGACATTACTGGGGTAAATTTTTGCCACAGTAGGTTACATGCTACTGCTACTTTTTTGTTTGCAGGAGACTGACAATTTCTCTGATGACTAATTTTTCTGCTTGGTGAGATTATTAACCTCTTTTCCTTTGGGCTGAGATATGTGGGGCAACAAGTTCTGAGATTTCTTGCCTAGGTAGCCAACTAAAGGTGGAGAACTGGGTTAGGTAGCACTTAAAACCATGGAAAGAGAATATATGAAAATGTTAAGATAATTTTTTAAAGGACCATGATTTTTTTGTCAACTCAACCAAGAAGTAAAACACAGATTTCAGTTTCAATAAACAGTTCTTTCAAAGAGTGCCTCTTGATTGGCTTTTTAAACCTCCCATCATTTGACCTTGTTAACTCCTACTTGGAAATGAGCTCACAAAATCATTTTCACTGCAGTTAATATTGTTAACATGAGATGTTAAAATACAATAACAAATGTTTGTGAAGTCTTTACATGCAAACTCCTGAATGTTAGAGCCTTGCTTCTTTTTCAGAATTATGCCCAGTGCGATTAAGATGATGTATATCCCTTTTCACTTCCTCATCCCATTTCACTACAGAAACCACTGTCCATTTTGAACCTGAAAGCTTGAGTAAAAAACAACCATGATACCTTAAAGTTGTCACAAAGGTCGACGTTGACAGAGGATTAACAAACGAATAGACTAGAAATTTTAAAGGTCCCAACTTATGTATAGATGAAGAATCCAGAATTTGAATTACGAAGAAATGGGTTATACTTAAAGAATACACGTGGTTATTCTTTTGGGGTGACTACTCAACGTTAGTAACACATGAACAAGATTTTTATTTTTCTTCTTTGAATTATATTGTCCTTAACAGATTTGAAATACTTCCTTGTTTTCCTTCCACTGAATGTAAAAAATAATCTGCATGGAATGATGTCTGTGGAAGAAATTCACTTGGTATAATGCATTCCTTGTAATAGCTGTATTAGAAATGATGCCAATTAAGATAGGGTGATCACCATAGAGCCGTGTTGATATGATCATGCTTTATTTTAAGGTTAGAAATGAGGAAGAAATTTGCCAACTTCTTGGTGAAAAAGCAGTTCTCAGAACTATAATGGATTTATTAGTAGGTTGGGTAAAATATTTAGTCCTGTTAACATGCATTCCTCCTATATTCACTACATATTCAGACTTTGCAGCTCAACAAATGGCTTGCCTATTTGGATTGATTCATGTTGCGTAGTGGCCTGGTTAGAGCATGGAGAAGGTAGTCTTCTGAGATTTAAAGAAGAATCTTGAGCATCTTTTACACCTTAGCTTGATATTCTGGAAAGGGATCCCAAGATCAAACCTTTATTTTTCTGTTGGTTCAGGATGTGAGGGGAGTGGGTGGAATACGACATCATCTATTTCCAGTTTACAACACAGTCCTTTCAGCAGTTCCAAGAAGGTTCCACAGCCATTTACACTAGTCAGGTGACCCTGATGACACGGATAAACCTCCAGGTGGCATTAATGACTCTCTAAAAGAATGCAAAGGACCAGCTGTCTGCAAGGAGTATAAATTCTTCCATTCCCCACCATCCAGTCAGAGCTGGAGAAGCTTCTTGGATGAGAAGTGAAACATCTTCCAAGAAAAATAAGTCCATTTGCTTCATGAAAAAGCATCTTTGGGATAATTGTTACAATTAATTTTGTAAATTACATTGTTTTTTTCATCCTTCTGTATCTTTGACTGTGGACATTTTAATATACTCAAGGACAGTCCTATTGGCCCTGCGCGATTCACCCCTCGCGCAGGCCTGGCCCATTAAGATCTCCAGGGCCCACCTTGAGGATGGGGTTTGGAACCCCGAGAGGTGGCATGCTGCAGGCACTAGCCAAAAATCTTGGAAATTGGCCAAATTAAGGCTCTTTTTAAAGGGGTG
>NW_015386880.1:852718-861397 GCF_001527695.2 Protobothrops mucrosquamatus
ATCTTATTTGGTTCTGGATAATTCCTGGCGGAATATGGCTGTGGGTTTGTGAGCTATTCCTATTCCTAGGGGTTGGAGAATTCTGGCTGTCATTTCCAACATTCCTTTTGTGTATGGAAGGCTTAGCTTTTGCGTGATGGTTGGCTGTGTGGTGCATTGTGGTTTGGGTGCTGTGTGTCTGAATACAAGTTTTCAGATAGCTTTTGCAGAGAAAGATGTCAAACAGCTGTTTCTATTTTGTGCTGCAGTATGTCCTGGCTGTTCTGAAGAGTGTCTGGAGGCAGATTTTTTTGTGTGCGGTCGGATGGCTGTTTGTGCAGCTGAGGATCTGGTCTGTGTGAATGGGTTTGCGATAGACACAGTTCTCCATTGTCAATGTTAAGGAATGGAAGTGTTTTGTCTGTTTCCTCTTCACATGTGAATTTGATCCTGGGGAATATGTTGTTGTGTAGGTGGTGTGTTTCTTCAATTTGGGAGTGTTTGATGATGACAAAGATGTCATCAATGTAGCGTGTCCAGAATTTTGATTGGATGGTGGATAGGGCTATGGCTTTGAGTTGTTGCATGACTGCTTCTGCTATTAGACCTGATATGGGTGATCCCATTGGGGTGCCTTGAACTTGAAATACTGAGGCATAGGTCCAGGAGTTTCATGGAGTCTTCTGTGGCAGCAGCATCTTTGTGGGTACAGTGTTTAATGCAGTGGTTCTCAACCTTTTTAATGCCGCGACCCCAACCGGTCGTAAGTTGAGAACTAAACCGGTCGTAGGTCGAGGACTACCCAACCAGTTGTAAGTCGAGGACTTTCCCTGCCCAGGAGCGCCACGCATGCGTGGTTCCGCCCCCTGCGCCGGCCGAGGCGTAGCTGGCAAGCGGCAGAGACGGAGCAGGCTGACCACCAGCTGGCCCAGCTCAAGGGAGGTAAGGCACCTGCCGGAAAAGGGGGAAAAAAATGGCAGACAGCCTTGCTTGGCAACCCCCATGAAATGGTCGATTGACCCCAAATGGGGTCGCGACCCATAGGTTGAGAACCGCTGGTTTAATGAGTTGATGGTGTATGGTTTACTTAGCCAGGTCGATTGAGGTGAAAAGTGTGGTGACAACATTCTTGCAATAGTCCAATGCAGATATAAATCAAGTCAGATCACTTTCACCACCAAGGGGAAAAAACCAGGAGGCAACAATGATTTTTGATGGCATACACTCACATAAATTAGAAGTACTCCACTGTTTTGTAAGGTATTTTGGTAGTAACAACTATTGAGGAGAAAATCTAGTAAACTGAACAGATACCTATTTTGTCACTTAGTTGTTATGCTGCCTATAAAAGGAAATAAGATTTTTGATCTAGAATGTAACTTCCTGTATCCATTTTCAGGTCATTTCTTTGCATAATTGCTTTTTCGATGAAGTTTTTAAGGGCTTATTTGAGGAGCCTTATTATTAGCATTAGATTTGTTATGAAAGCTAGTTACCAATTCTTGGTCTTGAATTGCAGTCACGGCTGTTTATCATCATACCTCTTTCACAAATTTGCACATATTTCACAGTATGGAAAAGGTAAAATTTTAATGTCACCTATTAAAATTTTACCATCTTCCTATCATCTTTACTTGCCAGTATAGTTCACACTGACATCACTTCTCTAGGGCTGGGCTTCTTCATATACATACCGTAATTGGCTGCGTTCTTTCTGTTTGGTTTTCAGTAATTCAATAACATTTTTAATTAGCCAGATAGATTTTTTTAGATGTCTCCCATTATTATTTATCATTGGAAATTATTATTGTGCCATTTATAACCTTCCCAGGAATTTCCAGCTATCTTGAATTTCTTTTCCTAATATACCTAGCCATAGAACATTAACACCTCCTTGATTTTATTAATATTAACTTTCCTGAATTTTGGAATACATTAAGCTCATGACTAGCTTTTTATAGGTTGAATTCCAGCATATCATTATCTCCCAGGTTCCTACTGTATACTAATTTTATTAGTTAATTCTGCTGCATTGGCTGAGATCAGATTAATTCCCTCATTCCATATCTGCATTCTGAAAGACAATATTTTCAGCAATGCATTTGGGGAATTAGTTTCCATGACTGGGAGGTTTGTGTTTCTTAAACATCTGTATTTTTTTATTCTCCCCTTATGTCCTATTATTTCAATGATTTTGCCACTGCACTTTTCCGTTTTACTTCATCAATATTTAGTTTACTTAGTTACTTAAACTGTTAATGAAAACAGAAATCAGGACAGGAGAAAACAATATTCCAGAGATGTCAGCAGGAACAGAGTGGTGTATATAGATGAAGACATCGGATAAGGTTCGTTGATTTTAAAATACTAAGCCATGGTGTGAATGAAGTAAAACTTTGTTAGTTGAAGACGTCAGTATAAAATGTATATAGTATTTTTATATATTGTAAAATAGAAAATTCTTGATAGTTGGCAGCTCTGCTTCTGCTTATAATTCAAATGAACATCAGGAGTTGATATGTGAATTCATACACAGGCTCTGATGAACAGATTCTAATTCTAGTCATAGCTAATTTGGCTGCTATATTAAATTATTGCTCAGTGACTTGAAAATGACTATTCTTAAAATATTGTGGCCATAATGAGTAATGTTCCTCTGAAACACAGGCAGAAATTTTAATAGGGAATAAGGTTAATAGAAATATCTGCAGTTGTTATGCTTTCACAAACTTTAAAGCTATCATTCCAATGACTTCTGTATCACTGAACAATGCAAAATCTATCTGAAGGAAGCAAAAACAAACATGATGGCAGTATGTCACAGTTGCTGCATTAAAAAAAAAATCTTTATTTCAGCACTCATAAATACAAGCTTCGTTTCCCCACCCCTAAGTTTCAGTGGTAGGTTTATTTGCTACACAGTTTGGTGGTATCTATTTTGTTTTCAATGTTTTCAGATAACAAATATTACCTATGTTCCCTCTTATCAAGGCTGCAGTCATTACTTCACCAGTTTAATGGGTAAACACTGGTCAAAAAAGTAGTATTAGAACCAGTTATAAACTATTCATTGATGTTATCTATGGAGGGATTGATCTTCCCTATGCTTTCAGTGCAAATACAAACTTTTTAAGCCTAATGTATGTTTTTTTAACTATAATACTGTATGGTAAAATATATGTTGCAACACAAGAAGCAGCAACAGATATCTAAACTATGTACCACTGGAAATATAGACATTTAGGTACTGATTGAAGAGCATATCTCATACTCATTACACAATGCCTTGTGGTAAGATCTTAACAAGATCATCAATCTTTGTTCCTGCCTTTGTAATAGAGAATTAAATTTTAAAAATAGGACAGGAGGGGAATGCAATCAAAGCTTACATTGCAACTAAAGTTACCTGTGGCCATCTGTCTCTGAAAACTATAGGACTTATGTTAGTCTGTTTCATTGACTGCAACATGAGTGTCTTTAAATACATCACTACTAATAGTTCATCTGTGATACAATATTATTTCCCCATTAAACTTTTCTGTGATCACTTTTCTCCCTCTTTGGAAAGCAGGTGTTATCCCTTCTCAATAGTAGAAAACAAAGATATATTTAAGGAGCTCCTGGAAGTAACATAAGCAGGAACTATGGTTACCGAAAATGTTTTAACATTAACGAAATGTTTGTTAACAAACAAAACCCATTATAGTAGGTAAATTGTTGCTGATAGCCAAGATAAAAAAATAAGCAATTAGGATTGTTCCCCATCTCGGAAAGCAAAGGAAAAAGCACAATCCTTTTTTAAGTTCTTTAAGAATCTCAGCATGCTTGGAAAGTGCTTTGATGTAAGAATTAAAGATAAATGAAAATGCTGATTATGCACATGTATTTAATCACATATGAGATTTTCTCAAGCTCTGCTTGCATATCTCATTTTTGTGAAAGAACTGTTTATATGAAACAACTTCAAGTCTGGAGAAATGAGGATTTCCTTGTCAATCAATTTCTGTCTGTAATTGCAGGATCACACTATCTAGTATTGTTATTCTTTACTACTCAATTATTGAAAAGTTTGGGTCAAAAGTATACTTTGCCTGATTTACAGAGCAAGGATAACAAGCCTTTTTTTTCTTTACAAGTCTAAAAGATGAGGTTTACAGTCACTTGTGACAGACTCTCCAACTACGTAGTTTCCTCTTGAGTTTTGGGACTAGTTTCTATCACTCCAAGCTATCATCAATTTGCTGTAATACCCCACTTTAGAGAACAGGAGACTATATAATACAGCATGAGAAGGAAGTTCAGGAGTTAAATATTGTGGAAACTCAAGAGGAGAGTTACTTATTCTTACCTTTTGTGGTTTAAAAAGGAATTAATATTTCATTATTACAAAGCCACTGGATTATCAGTAACCTGAAACAGCACACTTTGTTAGCCATTATGCTAGTGCTGTGGGATAGGTTCCTCTATTCTGCTAAATTTTGGTTTAAAAATGTATATTTTTAAGAATCAGTGTTCAGCCTTTATAATAGTACATAGCAAGGAAGTACAGGAAAAGTTGAGGGAAAGTTAGAGAAAAATACAAGGGATTATAAGGTAATATGACAGGAGCTACCAAGCAGGAGAAAATAAATTGGGTACTCCCTATTAACTATTGGTAGAGAAAGAGAGTCAGATGTACATTGTGAAAGTCATGCAAAACTCTGGGTGGCCTCAACATTTTTTTTATAATAAGGATAAAATAGTATTCTTCACTCTGCATTTTCTCATCTTTCTAAAAATAGTTTGTGCTTACTTCCTTGCCCTTAGACTGGTGTTTCCAACCCTAGTCATTTTAAGATGTGGGGATTCAAGTCCCAGAATGCCCTAGCCAGCATTCCCAGCTGGTGTATTCTGGGAGTTGAAGTCCACACATCTTAAAATATTAAACTTGGGAAACACCACCTTAGATCTTTCTTTCCTAATTCTATCTTTTATCTATAAAATTATAATGGCACTATAATTTACAATTATAGATGGCGACAACAAGAATAATCTAGGTTGTCATGGGTTATTTGCTCCTGGATAAGGATACCATATGCTTTTGGGGGACACATCTTTTGGAAATTTATTAAAGGGTTAGCAAAATAAGCGATTCACTATTATGCTCTGCTAACATTCCTATTATGCCATTAAACCAGGGCTAATAACATGCAACCTACAGAAATGGCTGACTATAGTTTAAATTCTGGTGTGATCCAAGAATATGTGTTCATGTTTTCTGCTTTAAATTAAAGTGCCTTTTTATAGCTTTGCGTCTTTTAACTGCAGAGCAGAAAGTCAGAATATTAGTTGGGAACAGAGTTACAATAACCTCAATGTATCTAGAGAATGGAGGGATATTAGTTTTAAGTGATACCTTTTATGCTGAAGAGCTGTCTCTATCTTACAGGGGATGACAGTATTCGGGAACAGGACAGATATGCTTGAGTAAGAAAAACAACAGGTGAAGGAATATTCATTTTCTAAAGTTTCTTCACATTTTTCATCTGCACAAAGCAATTATACTTTTTTTTAAAAATGTAAAATATATTATTAGCCCTTGATCAGCACATATGATTTAGCTAATATAGCTGGATATGCTGTACCTTCACATAGCATATGACTTTAAAAAAAGAGGAAGAATTGACCATCACTGCAAACAAAAACCAAATACATTGACTAAAAGCCACCTTTCAAAGAGGAAGATTAAAAATGCCCAGGCCTTAGAATAGAGCACGAGTATGAAAAAGAAATTATAGCAAGTTAGATTTACAAGCGTAAATGTACATGACCAGATCAAGAATAATTTAAACCATAATATATCCACTGATTTCATTTGGGGGTGAGGGAGCACCAGTAGGGCATGGTTGGACTCTTAAACAATACTAATAATTATAGTTGCAGCAATGGGACTGCAAGAAATTTGGTTCAACAGCATAGGCATCTATGCTATGGAAAAATGAAGCAATAAAAAATCCATACAAAGTTAGAGGCAGGTAGAAAGAGATTCTTGTGTTCCAGTATTCCTGTACATAGTTATGGATTCCTTCCAGATAATGCAGAAATGCTTCTGCGATCCCACACAGATGTCTTGTTTTAAGACTGTTTTCAAGGCTGGATTCTTTTACGGTAGAGATAGGCATTGCTCACTTGGTTCATGATAACCAAACTGGTGAGAATAGGGCACAACATAATTAGATACCAAGAGATTCCAGTCACAGTTGTAGAAAACCACAGGGAACACATGCCCAGCATCAAGCTGGCACAACCAAGTAGATACCCAATAAGCCCTGATGTGGCATGGTACAGTTTCAGTTTGCTCAGGGTCCAGTTCTTCATCAGCTTGGGATAGAGCAGGACAAGCCCACCCATGCACTGCAGACTAGCATATACCACTGTCAGCAAGCCAGTCTGGCTGTGCCAGGTGACAAAGTGCTCTTTCCCATTGAGGTACTTGTTATAGCTGATAATGGCAAATCCCAGCAATGCACAGATAAGAGCAAGCAGCTGTAAAGCCCAGTGGAAGCGGACTTTGGCCTTGCGGGAGAAGGACCGGAGCAGGCTGCTCTCTGGAGAGAAAGTCAGCAGGGCCTCTGTCATGAGGAAAGAAAACTGGGAAAAGGGAAGACAGAAAAAGACATAAGGATTTCCCACATAAAGGTTAGCTGCAAAAAATATTTAAGAATACTTCATGTGAAAATTTGGGAAACCATCAGATATTTAGTGAGGCACTAATTTGTCAATGTGGGAGGCTCTATTCAAGAAGATACTTAACTTTAAAATGAAATTCTGCAAAAGAGAAAATATAGATTTGGAAAGATGGTATATAGAGAGACTCACTCTTGAACCAGGGCAGCAGAAGTGTTATGCTATCTTTCCCCAACTTCCATAGTAAAGAATACATACCTGGCCCCTATTATGTGCAACAAAGTATTCTGCCTTTTTGCATGAAGAGCCAGCAAATTGAACTTGTTATAAAAGATAAGGTTGTACAGGTAGTCCTCAAATAACAGTCACCTAGCAGCTGTTCAAAGTCACAGCAGAACCCCCCCCCCCGCAGTCATTAATCCTTATGAACAACCACAGTGATGCTGCAGTGCCCTCCTGCCTATGTTTCCCTATTTCCCCGCCCCCCCCGGTCCCCACAGGCCTTGGACTTTCTTCCCATACCACTAGGCCCCACATCCTCCTTCTCCTCACTTAGCTGTCAAAGAGCTCTAGAGCTTGAGTTAGGGAAGCACAGCAAGACATTTTGTTGTTGGGGCACATCTTCCAAGAGGCCATATTGAATTGCCATTCATAAAATGGCCTCTTCCGGGATTCCAGGGGTTGTTCGTAAAATGGCCACCACTTCTGGGATTGTGCCACACATCCCAGCAATGAAGCAGTTTGGTCTGTTTTTCTAACATGGTCTATGCAGTGTTGCACAAAGTGCCAGGGCTTTCTACAGCATTGCGCAGATCATGTTAGGAAAGCATAGTGGATCATTCTGTTACTGGGCCACACGGCTGCATCCCCAGAAGCAGCTGCCATTTCAGTGCGGTCACAAGGAACTGTGTTGCTAGGCATTGTAGCTGCACTAAAATGGCGTGATATGCCCTCCTTCCCCAATGTGATGTACACAGGTCTGGAGAGCTTCAGAAGCTAACTGGGTGATGGGGAATGGGCAGGAGCCCAAAGCCCTGTGAGGAACCAGTGCAGGGAGGGAGAAACAGGCCCAAGGGCTGTGGAGACTCCAAGGGGTGGGAAGCAGAGCCTGAAGTGTTTCATGGCGTGAAGGAAGCCATGGGAAGCCCAGGGCAGGTGGGCCTGAGCCTGTGCTATGCCATCCAGCATCTTCCACCCCTCAGCCACTTTGTGTTCCGACCCACACAGTCATTTTAACAGCTGCAGGGGGTGGAGGTAACTAAGCAAGGCACTCTCTTAACTGTAATGGGCAGGCTACATTGTGGTCATAGGTCAAGGATTACCTGCATAGTTAATTATTTGAGAAATGATAACCAGTAGTAGAAGAAAGGAGTATTATTTATATCTACTACCTTGAGTTATTTATAAAAACAATAAATGTGAGATAAAAAAAATCAAGAAAACATAATCTCATTTGTCTGGCTTACCGCAAGAGACATTAAGAAAGGATGCCAGGAGAACAGACCTGGAAAGGAATGAGAACAAAATCAATCTCTGCTGGCTAATCATGGCTGAAAAGATAATATATGCTCCATACATTCAATTCATTTGTTGAAGTCTTAAAATAATACTCTGGTGTGATATACAGTAATCTGATCCAAGGTTTACTGTATATCATAGCTGTGCCTATGCTGATACTGCTTTTGGGAGATGCCACCAAAATCTGGAAGCTAATTAGGGATAATTTTCATCGTGTTTTTAGACTATTTTTAAGGGTAGAAATAGAAACACAAGGCTTTCATTCACATCCCTAAATTCTCCCAAATTAAGCAAAACAGAGTTGACAAGTAATTATTGCCCTTGTATGTTTGTATCACTAGTACGATTTGTGCAGCTAAGAAGTTAAACTGTGACCCAAGACAGAAGAACTGAGATTGTGAAGTATTAGATTCATATTGACTGAGAAACTACAAGTAGAATAATACTAAATATGCCAGCATTGGAAGCTCACTAGTTTTTTTGTGAAATAGGTAATTTTGAGATTCTTTTAAATAT
>NW_015386880.1:861909-883088 GCF_001527695.2 Protobothrops mucrosquamatus
GCCCTTGTATGTTTGTATCACTAGTACGATTTGTGCAGCTAAGAAGTTAAACTGTGACCCAAGACAGAAGAACTGAGATTGTGAAGTATTAGATTCATATTGACTGAGAAACTACAAGTAGAATAATACTAAATATGCCAGCATTGGAAGCTCACTAGTTTTTTTGTGAAATAGGTAATTTTGAGATTCTTTTAAATATGAATCTAATAATCTCTTGAGGTTGAGGAAAAAAATAAAACATTTCCATCCCCACCATTAAAAAAAGTGACAACCTAGTGAAACTTAAAACCAATTGTTTAAATTCCAAAAGAGTAACAGGATTGGTTTGGAGAATTAAAAAAAGAAAACAGATGTATTATGAAGTATTTTTTTAAATGCTAATTCATGAAACTTTATACTACATAATATTCATGGTAAGGTAACACAACATACATTTTCAGAATTAAATGTTAGCCACTTTGGTCTAGTGATTAAGATACAAAGCTGGAAACCAGGAAGTCATGAGTTGTAGTCCTGCCTTATCCATGAGAGACAACTGGGTGACCTTGGGCCAGCTATTCTCTCAGGTCAATTCACTTCAGTGTGGTTGTTGCAGGGAAAATAGAAGAAGGAAGGTGTGTTGGATATGTCCTCCACATTGAGTTATTTATAAAAATAATAAAGACGGGATACAAATAAAATAAACATTATTATATTGAGTCATACTCCTGTGAGCCTGAAAAATTATGTATATTCTCAAAATTCTTTATTCACCATGGAAAATGGACATTAATCCATGTTAAGTCTTTGCATCCAAGACTCTTATTTCATTGTCACCTTCCTTTCACTAAAAGAAATTGATTACCTTTTCCTCGCAGAAGATACAGAATTATAACTGGATTGGAGAAGACACTGCAATGAATGGATGAACTTAGTGGGATGAAGCTCAATCTGTAGTCAATAAAATAAAAGCAAACCAAACCGACCAAACTCAGCACAGACAATGCAGTATGGATGCAGTCCAGTCATAATCACAGATGATTATATATTGAGCATCTCTATGGTGAGAAATTGGGAAACCCTGACTACTAGGTATTTTAGGTATGAAGCCAGCTGGGTGACCTTGGACCAGTCACTCTTTCTCTCTTTTTCCTAGGAAGACAATTGCAAGCCACTTCTACATACCTTGCCAAGCAAACTGCAAGTTTGTCCAGTCACCAGGATTGTATACAAATGTAACTTTTTTCTCTAAGAACTCAATGGAGCATTTATGAATGGAATAATAATAATAATAATAATCTTTCCCAATGCTGTATCTACAGCTATGATCCTATAAGGTAAGTGGGGCTGATTGGCCAAAATTTATCAAGAGAACTTCATAACTGAGTGGGATTTGAATCTAACTAGCTCAGGCGCAACACCTTACCTCTCCACTCTGCTAATTGTTTTAATTATATATAACAGTACAGTTGAGATTGGAAAATCCAGAGTGGGGTGTTGGTGAAAATGGGTGACTAGAATTGCCAAGATCCAAGTCTAACTCAACTAGGCTATTGACTCACTTTCAGCCTGCCCTCTCTCTTCCTCCTCCCCATCCCCCTATGCCCAGCCTTGACCTACTAGCTAAAGTCATCATCCAGCAGGACGATCTATACTGTACAGTAGGTCTTAAGCATTCCGTCCATGTTTCAAGTACTATTGGGGAAATAACACTGTGTGGTCCTCCCATTGCTCTTTACTTACTTGATCCAGGTCTGGTGAGCACCACCATGACTATGGTGAATCCAAGAGAAACCAGGTGTGCAACTGCACCAAATACAGTCCTGAGAGAGTGGTAAATCTGAGATTCCGTTTCAACTGTCAGAGCCATGTCTTCTGGAAAATGAGTAATATGTTGGCCTGCCACTGTCCACTAATTATTGATCTTCTGTGTTTATGTACAAAATATATCAAATGCCTCAGAACATCAAAGTGAGGGAAAATTCAAGCAATATTGTCTTTAAACAAAAACAATCTGCTTCAGGCTTCTCATGCTTCTGTCAATTATCCTGTGTGAAAAACATAAAGAGATTATATTAAAAAGGAGCAAAATAAAAGCATTGAAAAACCCAAGGATAATATTTAGTCCTCAAATATAACCAAATAAAATCCTAGGCTGTCAAAGCAGAGCATTTTCAACATGGATTTCCCATCAAAACCTGGGATTCTGCCAGAAAGGAAACTAAGTTTTAGATATTTTTAGGCTCTTAATGTCATGTCATATCATAAAATGTTATAATTCCAATAATTTAATGTCATTTTTCCCTCTCCTTTTTCCTGTTCTCATTTTATGTGCAATAAGCATATGCTGACTTTTGAGGGTTGGATGTAATTTTTTTGTTGTTGGGGAAAGGTTTTCTAAACTTTAATATAGGGTGGGCTTCAGATTAAGAGGGTTTTGTTCCCTCTAGGAATCAAACCGACTAAACACACAGCACTCAAACTAAACCTAAATGTCTGAAGGAAGCCTAAATACACCACTAATGCTGATCTAGCTCCATTGTTTAGATTTGGGGGAGATAGTATCAGTATTGCAATATATAAGTACAGCAAGCTGCTACAATCATTTTCTCCCGCTGTCAACTTCAATTGACATTCAGAAGTATGGGAAACACCCCTGACAGAGATTGGTACTAAACCACAAACCAATACAGACAAGCAAAAGAAGGGAAGCACACAGCCATGGTTGATACATAGGGATAGGTAAGCCCCAACAGGCTTCCTTGTGATTAATTTAACCATAGTTTAATTTTAAAAACCCAATGTCAACAAATCACAGTAAGCTAAAATATGGATGGTTACTTTGTGGTTCAGCAGGAATCATGTGAACATAGCCATTAATCACTTTTGTTGTATGTGTGGGAAGCAAAATATCCACCTCTTCAAACTGAACTCAACCGTCATGCAGGCCTGTTGATCTTCCTTTCCGGGCCCTTTTCAAAACAAAATGTGGTGCAGCACCTTTTTCTATGAATCATAAGCCAAAAAATTTCATTCTATACTTCTAGCATAACAATGTACATTTCACTGCTAGTACACCACCAGAGTTTTTCCTACAGAAGCCTAAAAAATTTAAAACATTACTGTTTAGTTTCACTACGAAATTATGATTTCTTGAAGAATAGTCTGCAGTATTACATTCAACCTTCACTACAAGTGTCCATGGAAATGCATCTCAATCATATGCTATGAATATGTTTGAATATGTGTCCAGGTTAAAGAACACAGCATAGCTCATGTTTACATCTATCATGCTGCCCATCTTCATTCCTCTGAGCAGCATAAAAGTAGATGGCAAACATTTGAAACTCTGAAAAACAAAATTTCAAGACAAAGCTCTTGAACAATTTGTTCAGTCATAAGCACCAATGGAAAACACCAGTGAATTAATTTTTACAGGTTGCAAGCTGTATTACTGATCTATTCACCCAATTTTATATAAATATAAACATGAAAATAATTTTTCCTTTGTTCATATTTACTGTTGTTAGGTGATGTTAATTTGCCTAAGACTACCAAGTGTGTATCATCCTGAGACCTTTTCTGGCATTGCAAAATCCATCCATTAAATTGTTTGCACCTGAAGGAATAGGCAAGCAATTTAATCATATATGCATGAGTTTCTTACAAATTTTCATAGTGGAAACTTGTTAACTGAAAATTACAGTTCTAGATATCCTGTAACAGTTAAGGCTACTTTGGAATCGTAAATTTACAATATGCAAACTCAATTTGCCACAAATTTGCTTTACCTATGGAGATGTCATAATAAATGAAAATACCCTGAGTGGAGAATTAAACTCTAAGCTTTGTAAGAAGGTGAATCTATAGTGATATAACTTTAATTAAATAAAACCATTAAAAAGAAATGAGACTGAAATCAAGAAATTTGGCTGATTTTAAGGCAGGTTGACCCTAGCAATAGACTTTCATATGATATTTCATTGAGGTATGTCTAACAAATAAAACATATAGTTTAATGTACTAGCTTAATGGCTGGCTTCCTACAAGATGCTGAACCACAAATAACACGACCCTCTTTTAGCCTAGGCTGTTCTGTTCTCTGTAATATAGCATTAAGGCAAAGAGACAGACGCCACAGCCTTCCTTTTCTTTATTTCAGTGGCAAGGCAAGACTCCCTCTGAGCATTTTGAAAAAGAAGACGAGGGCAGCCTGCACTTTGATTTTGCACCGCGTATCTTACGGGCACAATCGAAAGTGGAGGTGGCTGCTGGAAGAAAGGAAGGAAACACGAGAACCTAACCTATCTAAAGAGACACACAGCTCTCAGGACTCCGTCCAAAACGACGATACACCGTTTCGAGAATCATTTCGGGGAGAGGCAGAGAATGTGCCGATCTTCCGCCTAACCTGATTTGACAGCACCAGGACACACATTCTCCTCGGATAAAGCAGCCCTTCCCTACCTCAGCTTTGCCCACCCCACATCTTGCATTGCAACTGGCAGAGGCGATAAGGTCTGTAGTACAAGAGATGTGGAGAGATGCCTCCACCAATCAAGGACTGTATCTAGGTTTCTTCTTTCCAGGATAATAAGCGTGAGTTCCCGGGCTGCTGTTCCACAAAGGCATTTCAAGCCCTGGAAACCCCAGGCAGATCCCATCCCCTTCGGGAGATCTGTCCTAATCCGCCCACCGCGGATTTTTCTAAAAGCATCCCTCTCCCAGCTCCATCCAACTGCCTGGTGGGGGGGGGGGGGGGAGTCCAAGGAACTCACCTCCGCCGAGAACAGTAGCATCGCAAAGGAGCATCAACTCTGGTGGAAGCCAAGGAAGTATCTGATGCCTTTTCATTGGGCAAGTCTACCCAGTTTGTCATGTGTTCCTCCTACCCTGGCGGCTGGTCTCTGCGTCTGAGAGGCTGAGCCGCGCTGTCCATCACCGGGGAAACCCTCTCGAATACAGCTAACTGCGCGACACGTGACAAGCGTTGCACGGTCGTACCTACCATTCTTGCCTTAGCTTTAGAACTGTATTGTTACCAGCGGGCGAGGTCGGCGAGCACGTTGGCGCGCGGAAATCTGCAGGAAGGGTCTTTTCTTCAGGGCCACCGAGACGCACGCGCTCTGAGATCGCTGTTTTCCCCAAGCTCTTTCGCTCGCCCGGTTGGAGTTAGCCTTGCACATGCGTGCTTTGCCCGTGCTCTTCCGTAGGAGGTAGGTGCAGAGCCCGTGGGCTGGTCTTTGGCTACCTGAGAGAGAGAGGAAGAGCGCGTGTGAAGGCTCCCGATGCTTTCCTTCCGTAGGCACACTATCTGGCGGGGATTTTAGGAGCTTACGTGAACCCAAGTCTCGATCGCTTACTATTAATTCAGGGGACTGGGCATTAAATAGGCCTTTCTCGAGCAATAATACCCTTTAACTTCATATAGGCAGTTTGATTATTGATTAAAGGCAAGAATACTGTTTGATCTCTAGGTTTCTTCCACTACTACGTCTTTTCCGTCAGCTCTTAAAAAGACAAATGCTCTCTGCCAGAATTGTTAGAACTGGTTATATTTAAAGAAGTGCGGACTGGCTTGTAGTTAATGAACTAAAGTAGTGATTTTCAATTTGGCAGTTTAAGATGCATGGACTTCAACTCCTCAAATTTCCGGGAGTTGAAGTGTCCACACTTTTTAAAGTTGCCAAGTCTGAAAAACATTGAATAAATTGATGGACTGTGGTAGATTAATCTCCAAGTACTGTAGTTTAGAAATTTGGGCACACGTAAATGGGAAGATTAACAAAGAAGTTCTAATGAAAGATAGGGCACCTGTTTTCAGCCAACTTAAAAGATTGCTAAATACAGTACAAAGCCATTATCAGCATGATGGATAGAGTGGGTAGACATATATCTACTGCTATCATGGGATATTGTCCTGCCCTCTTTTGGAAAATATGGGCCTTTGGAAATAGAGCGGCTGTTTGTAGATACTCTTTATAGTACAGTATTTATAGTATTCCTATGCTATCAGTGGGAACCAAAGAGTGAGAGTGCTAGGGGCTACCTTCTGTGTTGCTCAAAACAACAGTTTCTGAATTGCATTTCACAAAATGCACTGATTACTCCCTCTGCTCTTTCTGACTAGGGGTGACTCTCAGATCTTAACAGTTTGATCTGTGACTCATTTAGTCTTGAATGAACAAGAATAATTCAGCAGAGTTCTGGTTTGTACAAGATTGTATATAAATCACAGACAACTCACATCCTGATTTATTGTAGTTACACTAGTAAAATAATTCATTCAGTGTGGTAGTTGTGCCAGTCTTCCAGTGATAAGCTAAAATTATGCAGAACATAAGCTTAGTACTCAGGTTACATATTCAGTGCAGGAGGTAAGATTAACCTATTCAGGGTTAACCTACTTTTGTGGAATTTGTTCCATATAAAAATAGGGCAAGTTCTTCAACTGCTGGCTCAGGCCAGAAGGGTTCCCTGCGGCATCATAGATGCTGGCTGTGACTGTGAGTCTGCTCCATTCTCCTTTTTGTCGTAATTGAGACTAGAATTTCTGTCACTAAGTGATGCAGTTGTAAAGTGAAATATCATGTGACTGCATTGCTTAACAATGGCAATCCTGGCATACTCTGCTGCCCTTGTTAAGCAAGCATTGTGGGTCACTAAGTGAATCCCTCTCTGGTTTGAAGTTGGCTTCCCAGGAACACATGTAATTGTTGCTGTTGCACTGCCCTTTATGTTGTACAGCATCTCTCATGGCTGAACTGCTGGATTTCATTACTAAGCTGGTAACTGAGACCCTGAGGCTACAAGTTCTTGGGATATCAATTTACCAGCTGGTGATGTTCTTCTTTTTTCCATGTCTAGATCAAACTTTAGACTGCCAGAATGAAGTCACCTTCTTGGTTTTGTTGTTAGGCAAAAATAAGTTATTATTGGTACATGCTTTTGGTACTAGCTGACCCAGAAGCAGATGGGCCAGCTCTGTGTTTCTCCGCATTCACACAGCATGTTGTTTTTCACTAAAAGTCTTCACTTAAGCATATTGCTCTTATTCTTAGGCACTCCAACCCTCAACCTATTTAGGGTCCTCCATGTAGTATAAGGCAGATCGCATTCTTCAGCCATATTGTTATGCCTTGTTCAGTGGTCTCCTTTCTCCATCTTTCAATACAGTTTTGTTCTTGCATACCCTTAAGAATGTTTGTTCTTGTCATAAAGCTTTTCTTAGACGTGAGTCAGCAGGCTTGGAGCATATGTCAGTTCAGAGAATATCAATGATGTCGAGCCACCATGAGAAGCATAGATCTGTCCCAAATCATCATGAACATGGTGCATAATTAGGTCTGGATATTGTCTTGGGGCAGATGAGATGTAATCTGATTTTGGAGGACATTGATATTAGTCCATTGCTCTGGTCAGATCACTAACAGAGCCTGTTAGATTGGTCTGCCCCAGATGACTATTGGACCTGGGTTATTTAATCTCTCCAAAAGGTGGGCAACTTTTACACTGCCTGGAACAATATCTCTGCAGAGATTCATGCAGCTCCCACCCTTATTATGATGTTCAGCAAATTATTTAAAACCAGGTTGTTCTTTCGGACCTTGGGATAGAGTGGTTTTGGAGTCTCCTTTAGTTAATGTTTGGTTATAGCTGAGTATTTGTCCTTCCAGTTGGCCACGATTTATTTTTTCTTGTTTTAATTATAAACCACCCAGAGTCATCAGAGAGTCAGCTGGCCTTGAAATTGGATTAAAAAAAATAAGAGTGATACTTCAAAAATCTTTTTCTCCAAAAGTAGCTTTCCTTTCATTTCAGTGTATTTCATCTTTTTTCAGTTACAACAATGGAAATCAGCAGCAGAATTGAGTGTATATTTTTCAGTGAATTCCACCCAACCCTGGGACCTAAAATAACATATCAGGTCAGTTGTGCAAAAACTACCTGTCTCGTTTGTTATTTTCTGCTTTGATTGGCATCAGTGGTCCAAGATTTTAGATTTGCTCTTTACTATTTTTGACTGAAGTTGAAACTAAGACCAAGGAAAACATAGTACTTGCCATTCATGGGGGACCACCTTTTGTCAGGATGTCTTTCATAAAGTGTATCAGAGCTCATTTTGCCTCTGCTTGTCTATTTTTATTTCTGATTGTGCATTTTATTTTTGCAGTGGTAAATAGTGTTTTTCTACCTTTGTTTGAAATATATGTTGCCCTAGCATTAAAATGGTATTGTCCTAAAAGTCAAGATCATTATTTATTAATTCATTTGTCTATTAATTATTTGCAGTTCTGTCTTGTTCCTGCAGGTACCAGAGGATTTTATTTCCCGAGAGTTGTTTGATACAGTGCAAGTATACATCATCACCAAACCCGAACTCCAAAATAAGCTTATCACAGTGTGAGTATTATGCAGGAACCCTGTAAGAAAAGCTTTACTTGATGAAGAAATACAATTACTCAGTATTTTGAGTGCTGTAAAGATAATTGTTCTCTTTCTCTTCTCTCCCCTGCTCCACAAAAATCCAGTACGGCTATGGAGAAAAAGCTTATTGGTTGCCCAGTTTGCATTGAACATAAGAAATACACCCGGAATGCCTTGCACTTCAACCTTGGCTTTGTTTGTGACGCTAGAGCTAAGACCTGTGCACTGGAACCGATTGTGAAAAAATTGGCAGGTTACCTTACTACTCTGGAGGTTAGAGATAGCCTAAATATGGTATCCTTCATTTCTGTTCTCATGTGTGTACAGATTTTTTATTATATTTTATTATACTTTATTTCCATTTTTTCCTAGCTTGAAAGTGGTTTCATTTCCAATGATGAGAGCAAGCAAAAATTGATACCCATCATGACCATCCTACTTGAAGAACTGAATGCTACTGGCAAATGCACTCTGCCTATTGGTATTTTCACCAAGCATATTGTTACAAAATATATTTTGGAACAGAGCATATTAAAATTCAGGCTAGTGAGTCTTGGGCAGATAAGACCGTGCAGCACTTTTAGAAAGATGGACACTTATTACTGTATTTAGTGCTGCCTTCTTCATATCTATATCTCTCAATATGAAAAGGTAAAGTAGATAAGAATATGATTTTGCTCAACAGCAGGAAGAAGTGGTAAGTGAAATTCTGTACCGATGTTCTTGAGCATACAGTATACTGTAGTTTCTATTTATTTGTTGGATGGGAAGGGAGATGTCATTTCCCAAAGCAGTCTTCTCCAGCCTAGTGCCTCTACAGTTTTCAGCCACAACCACTGTTTAGATCAAGGGTCCACAAAGTACCAAGAAGAGTTGGATGTTGGTCCTTTGAAGGAAGTTCTTACTATTCTTTACAAATATACATATACTTTATTAATTAAATTTATTTTCCTATACTTTGGCTCTTATAAATTGACATGCTTAAGGAAAAGACACTAATTGTCCTTGGGGGTTTTGTATAATTTGAATATTCTCTAGTACTAAGTGCAACATGCTGTAAGACAATAAGGTGAGTAGGCTATACTGTAACACTATCCTATTGGTTTGGACTGTTATTTACTTGGGTTATCCGATTACCCACTGGTTTGAAAATTGCTGTACATTCAACATTAAAACTTAATCGTGGTTGTAATGTGAGCACTCCCGTTGCACACCCAGTCCAATTATGCCCTATAAAGTAGGGCCTATTATTGTTGTCCGATGTATTTCAATTCCAGCAGGCCTGTTGTGATACTATAATCTTGCAATGAGTTAACCATTACCCCTTTTCATAGATGAATCAAACACCATTCACCTGAAAGTGATTGAGCAACGTCCAGATCCCCCCATTGTACAAGAATATGACGTCCCTGTCTTCACCCAAGATAAAGATGACTTTTTAAATTCTCAATGGGACCTCACTACTCAACAGGTTAGTGCAAAAAATTAGCTTGAAATAGTCCCATCCATGGATTTCATGATAATATCAACATTGGAGGGAGAATATGCCTGCAATTTTCCTCCACCAGGTCCACCATGAATTAATCTCCTGAGGGATTAAAGGGATTAAAGTTTGAATGTGTACGAATTTATTCAGCATGTCCCCACTGTATTGAAATGGGTTCTAGCTAAATGTTTCCTTGCTTTGAGATTCAGACTGCAGTTTTGTGGTCTTAATACTGCTGTATTTATTTAATTGTATATTCAATATTATTCATCAGAATGGAGTTTTTAAGAGAGGTAGCAGGATTCCATGAACTTTATAAGTGGCAAAAAAGGTTGTAAATCATGGTCACATGTCCACAGGCTACTGCAGCTGATCTTAAAAGCAAACCAATTTCCAAGCAGCTGGATTGTGATCATGTGACTGCATTGGGATGCAGGAAAGTAACTTCAAGGATGTGTCATAAGTATATTTTTTTGAGATCCATCATAACTGGTCATTAAATGACCGGTTGTTAAGCAAAGACTACCTGTATTTTAGTTATCAATGGCAGGTTAATTGAAATTGAAAGTTACTTGAATCTATGTTATTTGTGTGCACATGAGAGTTAAAATCAAGTGAAGTGAGTGGATGCAGATATGAATTTGCACACATTCCTTCCCTAAAACTATGCATTTGTTAAGATTTTCATCTTTTCAGTACAAAAGTGCTTGCATAGGTCAAAGGGGGAGAAATGTCAAAGTGAGGCAAGCAGCACTATGGCAATACAGCACAATCTTCGCTCACTTTCTGTATGCATCATAACATTACACATTCAAGGAGGCTAGGGCTCGTGGCACAATGCTTTTGTCATTCTGATAAAAGCTGTTAAGAGCCTGCAATTTCCGCTACACAAAAGAAAATGGCTGTGCAGGTAGTAAATGGTGCCAGATATTGGTACATGTAGCACCACTTCTGCATGAGCTACATTGGTTACCAGTTTCAATTCAAGTGTTAATTGTCACCTTTAAAGCCCTACATGGCTTGCATCTGGGTTACCTGAGGGACCGCCTTTTTCCAAGAGTCTGTTCCCATTCAGTCTTGGGGATTGGGCATACTGCAGATCCCATCAGCCAAACAGTGTTGACTGGTGGGCACCAGAAGATAGACTTTTTCTGCAGTAACACCTGCTCTGTGGAAAATCCTCTCCTCAGAGATTAGAATGGCTCCAAACTTGTTAGCATTTCAAAAAAACCTCTAAACATCAGGCTGTGTTCCTGAGCCTGTAGTGCTGAATGTGCTAAGGGCCCAATTTCCTGGCTTTATTATTAATTGCCCACGTATTTCAGCAGCTGTATTTATTTTGGATGTTTTTAGAGTATTTTATTTAGAGTTTTAAAATGCCTTTATTGCTTTAAATGTAATATATATTTTTTAATTGTAAGCCTCCCAGAATCATTGATTGAGATGGGTGGCTATAGAAAATAAATAATTTTTAAAAAACCCTGGAAAGCTGATGTTCACACCAGAATTGATCATTCTGATCAATTAAGCAATTAGTAAAGTATTGGCATAAGACCTTACTTGCCTCTGCCATCCAGTTAACTATAGTTTACATGCAACAGTTATATTTCATGAGATGGGCAGCTACATACATTTGATAAACAAATAAGTGAAAGGGCTTAAGACACGGGTGTCAAACTCGCTGTGTCACGTGACGTGTTGCGACGTATCGCAACTTTTTTTTGCATTGCCGGAGCTGGGATGGGCGCGGCCTCCACATGATGCAACCGGCCTGCGGGCTGGCAGTTTGACACCCCTGGCTTAAGACATGCTTCCACTGAAATCAAATGTTCTTTTATATGGACATTTTCTCATCTTATTTTGTCTTTCTGGTTTAACTTATGAGGAAAAAAATTGTTTATATTTATGGATCTTTAACCTTACATTCATTGTATACATCTCTCTCACATTAGATCCTGCCATATATTGATGGATTTCGTCATGTTCAGAAAATATCAGCTGAAGCAGATGTGGAACTCAATTTGGTTCGAATTGCTGTCCAAAACCTTTTGTAAGTGCCAGGTGCACAAAAGAAAAAGCTACTGGGATTGATTACAGGAAAGGAAAGAGAGTGCTTTACATTACATTATTGTGACATGATATAACATAATGTAACATATAACATTCCAGCAACTACTCTTTAACATCCTCTTTACATTAAGTTCTGATTCTTTGTTGATGCCTGCAGAATTTTTCTTGTGTATTCATTTGATACTGTTTTGACCATAGTTAAAAAAAATCATACATTAAGGCTCTTTCTTTACCTTAATTCTGCAACTTTAATCATCTTTCTAATAACATTTCCATAGGATACTGCTTTTAATCAAGAGCTTTTCTCCATGTACTGTAAATTGGGGAAGTGGGCATGTTATCTGACATTTAGTAGTTAAGAAGCAGAAATGGCCAGAAATTGTGGATGAAGATACATTGAGCAGCTGCAGCTATTTACCTGAATTTAACTTTTGTAAAGTAGAAATAGGATTTTTCTCTTGGTTTTTTTGGTATGCAGTCCACTGTTTTCCCTTGTTTATCTTCTCTTTCTGTTCCCTTCTCTTTTCAACATCTTAATTCATTTTTTGTCTTTTTTTTTCTGTTGGAATGAGGTAGGGAACTATGTTTGCTCATGCAGATATTGGAGTATATATACTTGTATATTTCTGCATTTGTGTATTAATGAGAATGGTTTATATAAATGGAAATTATTTAATTTTTTTAATAAGATATTTTATAAACAATTAATTTTCAGTTAGAGGTTATTGCTTGGATTAATATTGAGCCAGTGTAGTGGTAGTTAAGGTGCCAGATTCAAAACCAGGAGACTGTGAGTTCTAATCTCAGTTAAGGAACAAAGACAGGTAGGTGATCTTGGGCCAGTCATTCTTTCTCAGCTCTAAAAAGAAAGTAATGACAACCCACTTCTGAAATCTTGCCAGGAAAAGTGCAGGGATTTATCCAGGCAGTTACCAGGAGTCAACATGGATTCAAAAGCACACAATTTGATTAAGATCTTTCTGGCCTCTCCCAATCCAGCCCTTTTTTTGAAGATTAACTTCTAGAAAGTGTATAATTACATATGCCCATCTGCTCATAAACATAACACATATATTTATGCATGGGATCATGGAAGAATCTGGTTTCTGTTAGAATTATTTTTTTAACTTCTTGATCCAATTTCTGTCCCACCACAATCCATCTCAGTGGATTTGATAATTCTAGGTTAACAGTTTGGGGAACCTAGCCATTGCACAGTATTTGTATATGCTTCATTTTCTGTCAATCCATTTGGAAGGTGGGGTTATCTTTGAATTAATATGACATATCCAGTCACCAATGATACTGGCTTCCCTATAATTTATTACTTTCTCCTGTATATTTCTTTTTCATATAGTATGCATATAGTTTTCCATGTTCGTTACTTTCTAATGGTTTTTCTTTTTATTGTTAGATACTACAATGTAGTCACTCTTGTTTCAATACTTCAGGTGAGTAGAATGTACATACGATATGAACTGAGATGATAAAATATCAAGTTGATATATTTGCATGATTATGCATGATCAAACGGTGCTTCGTAAATGTGGGTCATCTGTCAAAGAATATAGTTGTTAAGGCACGGGTGTCAAACCTGTCACGTGACGTGTCGCTACGTATTGTGACTTTTTTCCCATTGCCAGGCGCGGTTTTGGCGTGATGCATCTGGCTTGGAGGCTGGCAGTTTGACACCCCTGTGTTAAGGAATAGAACTCACACCCTAATAGAGCAATTGTTTCTCCAATAATCCCTTCCTGCTTTCCTCATAATAATCTGATGAGAAATAAGAGGATATACCTAAAATGTGCATTTCTTTTCTGTTACCTTATCACAGGTAAAAATGTGTTGATCTCTGTTTTCTTCAGCTCCTGCATCTTTTTCAATTAGGCTTTAGTGAAACCTCAAAACAGAAAATTTGAGATTATCTAGCCCCATTTTAAACAAAAAGAGGAACCCTAGTTGTCATACAAGATTAAAAACCTTAAAAACCTAATAGATGTTAATGAAATGAGAAGTGCCTGATATTTGAAAACAGTATGTCTAAAGCACATGTCTTAGAAAAAAAAACCTCAACTGTAAGTGGAAAGAATATGTATGCTAATTGCCAAAAATGTTAAGAGTTCAGCTACTATCTTGAGGTGCCAAGAAAGGTGTCTTAGAAGCTGTAGGAATTCACTATTCTAACCCACCCCTCCCAGGGAACAGAGATATTGCTGATGTTAGAAGAGAAAACTGACTTTGGAGCTCATCCTCCACCTATACCAAGGTCTTTTGAGCATCAGAAAAGGGCAAAGGGACGCCTTATTTTTTCTATGTGCCAGACCTCCCAGCTCTCATTCTGTGTCAATTAATTACTTTCAGATGAAAGGGAGCCTACTGCTTTTTAACAGGAATAGGGATAGGGAAGAACACACCTCCTGGCTTTTGTTCTGCTGTCAAGAGCCCAGCAAGGCTGAAATTGCATAGGACAGTGATGGCGAACCTTTTAGAGACCGAGAGCCCAAACTGCAACCCAAAACCCACTTATGTATCATCAGGTGCTGGGTGGGCGTGGCCCATTGGGTGGGCGTGGCTGCAGTGGTAACCGGAGACTGGGTGGGACTAAAAAGTTCAATCAATCAATTCCAACTTTGCAAGATCTTTTTTTTTCCCCGCGAGAAATTGAAATTGATTGATTGATTGGAAAGGTTTTATAAAACCCAGCTGGACTGGGGCGATGGCGCGCGTGCCCACAGAGAGGGCTCTGCGTGCCACCTGTGGCACACATGCCATAGGTTTGCCACCACAGGCATAGGAGATGATAATAGCAGAGAACTCCCAAATAACAGCTCAGATTGATCTACCCCTTTAATGATTACTATTAATTGGCATACTATCCTATACTGCTACTTGATACCATTATTTCATGTAATATTATTATATGCTACTATGCAGTCTGTTGGAATGCTTTTGGTGAGTAATTAGTGAGAATTCCAGCAGTAACTAAAATGGTGCAACTCTGCCACTATTGACTGGAATCTCTTTTTTCCCTCCCACAGTACTCAAATGTCTATTGCACAACTCCTAAAGTTCAGGACCTAGTGGATGATAAATGCCTGCAAGATGAATGTCTCTCATATGTGACAAAACCAGGTAAAGAAGCATGCATGGATGGCTGAAAGTGCAGTCCTATTTGTATCTGTTCAAACTACATCCTTGTGAGTTGAGTTGGACTTAGTTTCAGGAAAGTGTGTATTTTCCGCCTCATCCAGAGGAACTACTATAAAATTGGTCCTTGTCCTCACACTTACCAAGCCTGCTGACATTTTTCCTGTTAAAATACTTGCGAGAGATTGCGTAAAATCAAAGGTTATTAATATAAGCTATTTACTAAGCTATTGTAACATATATTTCCATACAGCAATCATTTCACAGTGATTGTAGTCGTATGAATAATTTATAGCAGATAAAATGAATTCATTTGCTTTTGGCTGACTTTCAGTCCAAAATAAAAACCTCATAACAATTGCTGGCATTGTCACTGACCCCAGCACTTTCATAACCTATATTTGGCAGTATAGATCAATTTGCATCCAGCCTTGCAATGTTATTTTTAGTCCTAAATGCAATCCACATTGTAATTTTGAATGCTGTTCTTACTTACTCTTTAATTTTGATGGTAGCCATCATCTTCATCAAATAGCTTTCCCAATTTTGTTCTCTGACTGTTTTCTATAGGACACAAGCGAGCCAGTTTGAGAGATGTTTTCCAGCTGTACTGTGGACTGAGCCCTGGGACAACTGTTCGAGATCTTATTTGCCGCTACACCCTCCAACTCCAGAGAGTGGATGAAAGGTAGGGAAGCTTCCACATAGAACAATTCAAGGCTAAATGTGTCTGATTTCAATCTAATCACTGTTGTCTCATCTACAAGGCCGAGAACTTTGCTTGAGATCTGTAAGAGAGCATATTCATCAAACTACAATTCCTAGGGCTCTGTCTAGATAGGTAGAAACAGCCACAGTTCAGCTTCCTTAAAATGGATATATATTTTCAGAACAAACACATCCTTTTCTTTCTTGCAGCTGCCAAATCACATAATAATGGGCTAAATCAAAATATGAAATTCCTTCTCTTAATTTGTTTGCTATCCTATTTTTTTTTCAGTAAACCTGTGTGTAAGAAGAGTCTGGTTATTTGATTAGTAGCAATAGCATTACTTAGTCACATAAAATAACATTCTTGTTGCGTACATGTTCACACTTCTCTTTTAGTATCAATAGGCAAAGCATTCATTTGTTCTAAAAAAGGAGAAGGAGAAATAATTGCCATGATCTGTTTGTGTCAGGGCCTATTAAACATGTAACATATACATCAAATACTGTCTGTCAATTGTGGCAGGTAGAAATTTGATAATTGTGTGCCTGTTGGTTGATCTTAAATGGTCCTTTGAGCAATTTCCTCTCCAAATAATTATTTCTACTCATTAAATATAGCGCCTGATGGAAAAGGTTCTTGTATTCTCACATCTCTTTTGATATTTGTATCAAAGTTTTCCATGCATGTGTGAACAAGGACTAATAACAGTCTGTGGTACAGTACAGAAAAAAAAACAGTCCAAAAGAACTGTAGTTTTAGAAAACAGGTTTTTGTACCAGTAATACATGTAATAACGTTCCTGCTGATCTCAAAATTGTTTTTAGTAGCTATCTAGATGGACAGCAAAAAAAGAAGCACTATACCACTGGTGTCAAACTCGCCACATCACGTGACACGTTGCGACATATCGCAACTTTTTTTGCATTGCCAGAGCTGGGGTGGGCATGGCCTTCACATGACGCAACTGGCCCGCGGGCCAGCAGTTTGACACCCCTGCAGTACACAGTGTCTTAAGAACCATGGTGGTGCAGTGGTTAGAGTGCAGTTCTGCAGGCTCTCTCACTGCTCACTCCAGAAGTTCAATTCTGAGTGGCTCAAGGGTTGACTCAGATTGTTGGGGGCAATATGCTGATTCTGTAAACTGCTTAGAGAGGGCTATAAAGCACTATGAAGTGGTATATAAGTCTAAGTACTATTGCTGTTAAATATTTCTGCCTCGTTTCTCTGAGCATATTCTTCTCTTGTTTAGAAAACTCATCCAGTTTGGTTTGATGAAGGGTCTTATTCGGCGGCTCCAGAAATATCCTGTAAAAATAGCTCGGGATGAAAGAAGTCATCCAGCTCGACTGTACACTGGCTGCCATAGCTATGATGAGATTTGTTGTAAAACAGGTAAGGAATCATATTTCCTGTATTCATCTACTCACAACACATAGTAACTTATTGATAGATAACAACGCAGAAACAAAATAGTATTTTTAAAAGTAAATAGGGGTAACAGTATAGCAAACAATTCTAAAGCCAGCACAATCTTTGGATTACTTGGGAAATATAAATCAGTTTCCTTATTTTGCCTAAGCAGTGGAATTATACTAATGCACTTTCATCATTATTTTTTTATTTCTCTCTAGGAATGAGCTATCGGGAATTGGATGAAAGATTAGAGAATGATCCCAATATAATTGTTTGTTGGAAATGAGACTCTTCGAGAAATGGGATGATTATTATGCCCCGCTAATTGTAATTGGGCTGCATGAGACATTGTGGTGGCCCCAGGACTCTTCTGGTTCATGAAAAGCAGCATGGCTTAAACTAGCCTCTGAAAAAAGGGGTTAATGGATTTGACCCTCTTTGATCAGCAGAGATGCTTCTTTTGGGGGAGGGAGTGTTAAAAGACACACCGGTGTATAAAGAAACTTCAGAAGGCTATGGTGTTGAGCAAGGGATAAAATAGTTTGAAAATAGTTTGGAAGGAACTGAAATGGAAAAATGTCTAGCAGGGAATGCTGTCCAATAAATCTTCCCCCTTAATTTGCTGCTCCTCAGCAGGCAGAAAAATCTATTCTGCTTATTACTGTCTCATTCTGGGTTTTCCCCATAACTAATAACTACATACTTCTCTATCATAATATGCCTTCTTTTTTAACAAAAGGGATCATACCCACTGGAAATCCTTTAAGAGTTTTGAGAAAAAAACTTGCCGATTATAAATCATGGACAATCATGCTAATAAAAAGCAAGCCTACTCTTTTTAGGAAGTAAAATACTGAAGTAAAATTGTGGAAATAAACCTGCAGCATAGTTATATTTAATATAATTGGGCTCAACCTATTTACTTTGAATACTTTTCAAAACTACTGATTGTGAGAAAGAATAATGGGCCTCTTCTATTTTATAAAGCTCACATAAACTAGAATATTTTTCTGTGGAAATTTAATACAAATGCAGCAATTGAAAGGGAAACTAAACATAGTAAAAATAAATATTGTATAGAATCTCTAATTCATTATTTGATATCTTCCTCTCATAAATCAATTAAAGCTTTTGCATCTGAAAAGAACTTGAGGTGTATGGGTGGAATTTTGATAAAATGATTGCTAGCACAAACTGACTACTTTAGTAAAGGTAGACAGTGCCAAATACAGGTGGTCCCCACTTATCGACCATGGTTGGTACCAACAACTCTGTCACTAAGCAATGTGATTGTAAAGTGAAACATCACATGACCATGCTAACTAATCATAGCAATTCCGGCTGCAGCCATGAAGCATGATGTCACATGATCAAGTGTAACTTCCTGCTGACTTCCCCATTGACTTTGCTTGTCAGGAACTGGCTGTGAAGGTCGTAAATGGCGATCACATGAGCGCAGAATTCTGCAATAGTTGTAAATGTGCACTGGTTGCCAAGCAGCCAAATCTTAAATCACATTGACTATGGGGGTGCTGCAATGGCCACAACTTTGGGGACCAGTTGTAATCTCCTTTTCCTACTGAATGCGTGATAAGCAAGGACTACCAGTATTAATTTAAAACCATAAGACCTCCCAGAAGCACTTTATCACATTTGCTTAGATGTCTTTTGTATGTGTGGGGGAGAGTCATTTCCAAATACAACACTGGACTGTATCTCCCCTGTAATTTTCATGTTCTAAGAATGCTCTATATACATGCATACACATACATAAACATACATAGAGGATACAGAGGCATCGCTGGAATTAAAAGTGTTACTTGAGCAAATGTTCTTTGTAGTATGTTAATTTCTACATGTCCTATGCTATTTGTGAATATAGTAGCAAGTTTATATATTTGGCAAATCCATACATCTTAGCTGACCTAAAGTTCTGTTACTGTTTACAAACTTTTTACATTCTATTACTGCTGCATTCTATTAAATTGTTCTTGATTGATTCATTGTGTCATCAATTTCAACTCTTAGTGGCCACATAGATTTGCTGCCTGAGTGCATGTTAGCTTAGTATATTCTCTGAATCTGTAATTTCTATTTTAGAGAGGTGCTCCATAAACCTTGAGAGGGAAAAGACATATGAGTCTAAATAGTATCTCAGTTTGACCTGTTTGTGCTTTTTTTTTTCTCTGCCAACTTGATAAAACTCAGTGTAATGATTTACCTTTTTGGGGTAGATAGCTGTTGAGCACATAAAGGAAGATTTTTGACTATACTGTCATTTCAGGTAGAAAAAAATCTTAGGTTACCAGGGAAGTGTTCTGATTTTCAAAAACTGCATTTGAGAATAAAATGGGTATTTTAATATTCTGTAATTACAACCTACTGTGTACTTTAGGGATTAAAGATGTATAACTTCTACTTTAGATGAAACATGAACATATTTCTGTTTCATCCTGATTGCAGCTATATTCATATTTATACTTTCATCTCTTCTTTAAGGGTTTATCTCTTGCATGCATTTTGTTGTTGTTGTTCATAACAATTTTGTACGACAGGTTAGGTATCAAGTAAATACCGGTAGCTCCAAAAGATCAAAGTTAGTTCATGGAAGGATTTGCATATGCTCTCCTTAAATCCAGCCAGCATTCTATTTATTGAGGTTCCTGATCAAGATTAGTGTTCCTCCTTGTTTGTAACCAATGAGCTGTCAGTACTCTGGTCAAATTGATATCATGTGCCAGATTAGAATGTGATTGAGTAGTCTGTGGTTTATTGCTGTTGTGCAAGATGTGTAAGGTGTAGATAATCCACTTTACCTAGCTAAAACAAAACTAACTCTAAATAAATTCTAGGCAGAATAGAATAGAATAGAATAGAATAGAATAGAATAGAATAGAATAGAATAGAATAGAATAGACAGAGTTGGAAGGGACCTTGGAGGTCTTCTAGTCCAAATCCCCGCTTAGGCAGGAAACCCTATACCAGGGGTGTCAAACTGTCGGCCCGCAGGCCAGATGCATCATGGCAAAACCGCGCCCACCCCATTGTCAGCAATGGAAAAAAGGTTGCAATACGTCATGACACGTGACGTTGCGAGTTTGACACCTCTGCCCTATACCATTTCAGACAAATGGTTGTCCAATCTCAAAAACTTCCAGTGTTGGACCATTCACAACTTCTGGAGGCAAGTTGTTCCACTGGTTAATTGTTCTAACTGATAGGAAATTTCTTCTTAGTTCTAGGTTGCTTTTCTTCTTAATTAGTTTCCATCCATTGCTTCTTGTCTTGCCCACAGGTGCTTTGGAGAATAGCTTGACTCCCTCTTCTTTGTGGCAGCCCCTGAGATATTGGAACACTGCTATCATGTCACCCCTAGTCCTTCTTTTCATTAAACTAGACATACCCAATTCCAGCAACCGTTCTTTGTATGTTTTAGCCTCCAGTCCCCTGATCATTTTTGTTGATCTTCTCTGCACTCTTTCTAGAATCTCAACATCTTTTTTACATTGTGGTGACCAAAACTGGATGCAGTACTCCAAGTGTGGCATTATAAGGCGGCATTAACACTTCATGTCATCTTGATTCTATCCCTCTGTTAATGCAGCCTGGCATTGTGCTGGCTTTTTTGGCAGCTGCAGCACACTGTCCACTAAGACTCCGAGATCCCTCTCACAGTTACTACTGTTGAGTGAAGTACCACCTATACTTATACTGTACCTGTGATTTATTTTTTCTTGCCTAAATGTAGAGAAGCAACCTAGAACTAAGGAGAAACTTCCTGACAGTGAGAACAATTAACCAGTGGAACAACCTGCCTCCAGAAGCAGTGAATGCTCCAACACTGGAAGTTTTTAAGAAGAGACTGGACAGCCATTTGTCCGAAATGGTATAGGGTTTCCTGCCTGAGCAGGGGGTTGGACTAGATGACCTTCAAGGTCCCTTCCA
>NW_015386880.1:883188-888584 GCF_001527695.2 Protobothrops mucrosquamatus
AGTCAAAAGACAGAAACATGAAATCATTAGGAGACAATGATTTGCGAGGAGCTTGGATTCTGTAAACCGGAGTATTGTATTAATCCAGTTAAGCTGTCCATTGATTGATTTCCAAGTACCCCCTCCTCCCAAATGTCTTCTGTTATGAATTTAGGGGCTAGCACGTGGAGCAAACCCAGCCTACGAAATCCCCGGTGGTCGCGCTCGTAATTCCCCACGCCCAAGCCGGCAGCAAGAAGCCTCAGTGCTGGGGGCCGCCGCTAGAGGGAGGAGCACCTCGGGAGCACGCGCTCGTCACCACGGCAACGGCGTCCGGCCTTGATCTTTTTCGGGCCTGCGCCATGGAGGATCTGTTGCCAGAGATTTTGCTGCCGGGCGAAGCCGAAGTCTTGGTGGAGTCGTTCAGGAGTTTCCAGCTGCGGGATATCGGAAGCCATGAGTACGGGGGAGTGGGGGGGGGGGGGGGGGGGGGGGGGGGGGGGGGGGGGGGGGGGGTGGTGCGATGGGGAGAAAGTCGCGACGGCTTGTTTCGGCTTTGCTTTGGGGTTGAATGTCAGCCGGGGCTACGGGCCACCTTTCCTTTCTCCGAGCAGCCCCTCCTGCTTATTCTTTTACAGCAGTGTTTCTCAACCTTGACAATTTTAAGGCATGTGGACTTCAACTCCCAGAATTCCACAGCCAGCAATGCTGGCTGTGGAATTCTGGGAGTTGAAGTCCACATGCCTTAAAATTGTCAAGGTTGAGAAACACTGTTTTACAGAGATGGCAGAGAGATCCATGAATGAATGAATGAATGAATGAATGAATGAATGAAAAATAAATAAATAATCATCAGTCAATCAATCGTTAGGTTTCTGCCTGACAGCGGGCCGTTGTTATTTTCAAAAGACCTCAGTCATGTTTTCCCATGTACTGTATTTGAAGGTATGGGATAAGAGAAAGAACAAGCGTAGATGACCCTTGAAGGGCGAAGATGGGAGGGACGCTGGCAAGACATTCTGCTCGGAACTGCCATTCCACCTAAAGGGAAGATCAAAACGTTGGGGCAAATCCTTTTTTATATCCGTTCCATTGCTGCAGTTGGAAATACGGTAGGAGTGGACAATGAAAAAGGTGATAAGTGAATTCAATGTTTATATTCTAATGGAAGAGAAGATGGTAAGAAATACATCAAAGCCGTCAAAGCCTGGGCCATCCCTGTGGTTCGATACATTTCTTGAATTTATTTACTGGACACAAGCTAAACTGGACAGCTTGGACTGATAAACAAGAAAACTGATGACTATTTACTATGCATTAATCCTCTTAATGATATTGATAATTACACCTGCCTCACAGAAATGGAGGCAGAGGTTTATTTCAAATGAAAAAAATGCTGAAGAAAGAAAAGTGTGCATTGGGTGATTATGAAAAAGACAGCTGAGAACAAGCATTGATGCAAGGTAAAAATTTGCACTTTTTAAAAGTACAGGAATCAAAAAATGAATATCGAAATAATGTAATAAAAACAAGAACAGAATGCTGGCAACAAAAAGCATTACATGGTCAAGTTCTACAAAAGATAGAGAGGATTGAGGAAAATGGATAAAGATAAAACGTAGCAATGGCTTACAACTGGAACATTTAAAAAAGAAACCAAAGATTTGATTTTGGCTATTCAAAAGCAAGCTGTTTGAATTACTGCAATCAAGGTCAGAATTGGGGGAGAAAATCATTCAAAGAGCAGAAAAAAACAACAGAGCATATACTCAGCTCGTTCAAGATTACACAAATTGATTATAAACAATGATATAGCACAATCAATAAAATGATTCATTGAAACATCTCTAAAACTTCCACTTTCCCATTACAATCACTCTTGCTTATTAACCTAAATTCACAATTTTGTTTGCACTTATCTAAAAAGTGTATTTCCATCCCATATCACATGAGCAGATTTTTATTTGATCTGAGACCTTTTTTTCCTAGTCTTCTGCAGTAATCATTTCCCAAATCAGTTTTAGAAAGAGATTTAGACCAAAAGACTTTACAGAGCAGAGAGGGCTATAGACTAATTCTATTACCAGTACCTATTCCTTGGCAGAAATCTATAATTGAATGCATTTGACAAAGAAGACCACAACCTACTACTTGATAAGATAGAAAAATGTGATTAGACAGCATCACCACCAGATGGATTCGTAACTGGCTGACCAACTGCACTCAGCATGTAGTCCTCAATAGAACTGCATCTCCATGGAGGGAAGTATGCAGTGGGATACCCCAAGGCTCTGTTTTAGGCCCAGTGCTCTTCAACATCTTCATCAATGATTTGGATGAGAGTATAGATGGGGAACTCGTCAAATTTGCAGACAACACCAAGCTGGCAGGAATAGTCAACAGTCCAGAAAAATGTAAGATTCTACATTTAGGCAAAAAAAAAACCCAAAAAACCAAATGCAAAGGTATAGTATAGGTCAGGCATGTCAAACTTGCAACGTCACGTGATGTCGAGCGACGTATTGGAGCATTTTCCCCATTGCCAGCAATGGGGTGGGCACGGTTTCCTTGTGATGCATCCGGCCCGTGGGCCGGTAGTTTGACAGCCCTGGTATAGGTGATACCTTGCTCAATAGTAGCAATTGTGGGAGGGATCTTGGAGTCCTAGTGGACAATCACTTAAATATGAGCCAGCAGTGTGCTGCAGCTGCCAAAAAAGCCAACACAGTTCTAGGCTGCATTACCAAAGAGATAGAATCAAGATCACTTGGTGTTAATACCACTTTATAATACCTTGCTAAGACCACACTTGCAATACTGCTGCATCTGTGAGATTATTCTCGAAATTGGATTACACTGGAATAAAATAGAGATGATTTTAAAAAAAACATTGGCAGGGAAAGCCCCATCAAGCCAGGATGGTTTTAGTTTGAATTATGCAAGACTGTGGTTACAGTAGAGGATATAGGGATGTATTGGAATACTAGCCATAGATGGGAACTGAATACTAACTATTATTGTAATTCCTAGGTGGCTACGGCAACAGGAAATGATTGAAAAGCTGAACATGCAAGCCATACTGAGTGCTTCTGCTGGCTGTGAGCAGACTCTTATTGAGCTTCTGGTGAATAATGGCAAGGTATAATGAATTCAGCCACTTGGTCACAAGAAAATCATTATATTATGACAAAGGCTACATTAACCTGAATAAATATGCACTTAAATTGGATCAAAATCTCTTTTATTATTTATATATTTGGCAATATTTATATTTAGAAATACATAGCTTTATAACATATTCATTTAACAAAAACTGTTAATCTTACTGTAATGATATAAACATATATGCTGATAATACCTTTGCTCTAGTTATATAAATTCATTGGCAGAATAGAAACAATATGCTTCGTTTGTCTATGGAGATTCTCCAGGTCATGGTTGTCCCAAAGGTGTTTTTCCTTGAAGATGCTCTGCTTCTCATCCAAGAAGCTTCCTCAACTCTGAACTGATGAGAAGCAAAGCATCTTCAAGGAAAAACAAAGTGCAGTTGCCTTTTGAAAGAGCATCTTTGGGACAATATGCTTCATTAGCACTTTGTCAATTTCCTAACTTAACTGCAGCCCTATCGCTGAATTATGAGGAAATAACTGGAATGACTGGTTTTGACTGTATACGTAAACTATAACCCTACTGGAGAAAACACGATGATGCAAACCTACTAAGGGCATGCATAGAATGAGAGCATGAAAGAGATACAGATATGTGTTCCTTACAAAGCAAAATATGTTCCCATTATTGTTACAAATAGTATTTCTTGTCTTCCTGAGTACAAAAATAGAAGTAAAATGAGAAAGTCTTCTGCTTGGGTTTAATTTGTCTCTATGAATTCAGCCATCAGACAGAACTTTCCCAAGTCTGACATGTTTCCTGTTATTTATGATCTCAACCTTGCAAACAGTATACTTAATTTATCCATTCTGTATAGATCCCAACTCTCATTGAAGAATTAATTACTGTGGCCATTTGGAAGCAAAAGATCTTCCCTATACTATGCAAACTGGAGGATTTCAAACCGAAAAGCACTTTTCCCTTGTATTTAGTGGTATGTATGAAAAATGCTTTGAATCAGCCTTTGTATAATAATTGCTATTAGAACATTTCAAAGCTTCCTGTAAGATCTATTTGCCAAATGATGCTTCTGATATTTATTTGCTAGAGTAATGTATATCTTTTTTTTAAGAGCTAGTATGGGTCAAGGTATTGGAATAAGAATAGGGAGGGCAGTCTTAGCTGTTGAAATTGTGACTTTCTGCTTGTCTTTTTTTTCCTCAGTCCAACCTATCATAGAATTTTTACTGTGAAATTAGAGAAAGGAGTGCAGTATAACTCCGGTTGAGTTTCTCAAAGAAAGAGGAATATCAACCTTATAAAAAGGAACAGTTCTACATTATGTTGCTGATTATTTTCAGTAATTTTTTTTATAAAAGATAATGTCAAAACAGAAGCTGTGAAGGAGAGCACCTCTTCAGATAATAGAAAATCAGTTTACACTTTGGATTTCAATATACAATACTGGTTGGCTTGTTTTATACAAAGTAGAAAACATTCAGTGATGTCTGTTTGGATAGCACAAGCTCAGAACAAGGGAACATTTCTGAATTCTTCCTTACACTTTGACAAATGAGAGGAAGGAGAAATAACTATTCACAATTGTGTTCAGCTATAGCTTGTTAGGTGGTCTAATTTTTTTGCTGTTTTTAATTCTATGCTTCCTGGAAGCATTTATCTCAAGAGGCCACCACAAATACAATATTTTAAATTTCTGATTCCATATTACCTTGTTTTCTGAGAATGGTAATATTTGTATTAATTTCTGATTTCTCTCTACTGTTTCTCTTATTCAGCTGCGACATGAAGCTTCAATTATTAATCTCTTGGAGACTGTATTTTTTCACAAGGTAGGCAATAGTTTCACAATGTAAGTAAAAGTTTGAAATAAAAAATTCAATTCATAATTTAGACCATTCCAGAAGAAATACAATTATCTGAGTAAATTCTTAGTGCAACAAGAATTAGAACTTCGAGACTTCCGGTGGCAGGCGATTTCGCTGGTCGCAGCTGTTTGCTGCCTCCCGCCTGTTTTGCGTAAAAGCCGGTTTGACAGCCAGCATCTGCTGTCAAACGGCTTGATACCTTTCCCCTGGGCATAAGGGGATCTGTGAGCTGCCCGGGGTAGGAGTTGAGTTCCCGAGTCGTCCTATACGGACGATGTAGGCGAGAACTCCTCCGGAGCCCCGAGGATTCTCCGCGATCCAGGACGCCTTCGCTTCGGCGAAGCAAGAAGCCGCCGCCACCGCTGCAACTTGAAGTTAATTGTGAGTTTACTTGTAAGCAGACGAACCAACTTTGGAAGCTTG
>NW_015386880.1:890860-892159 GCF_001527695.2 Protobothrops mucrosquamatus
TTATTAACACGGAGGAGATGGATTGTTTAAGTTTAGACTTTGGAGTTAGAGATATTAATATTTGTTTACTTGTATTTGAATATCAGCCTAGGTTGGTTTGGGAAGTCCGGGGGGTGGGGGGATGGGATATAATATTGTGAAATATTTGTGATGTATTTCTTTTTTTTTATGATAAAAATAAAAATTTTATATTGAAAAAGAATTAGAACTTCAATCTAGAAGACATCTGCTGGTATAAACATATTTTCTTCTATTCCCTTCGTTATGTATATGCCTTGTATCCCATCTTATTTTAAACAGTAATAGGTTCATCTACTAGTACTTTATTTTCAAGTATAATGACTTTGAAATATCTGTACCTTAAGATTTGGGCTGGACAAATTCATACAATATTTCATATAATTTCATTCTGGAGACCCAAATTGACTATAAACAATCCTAATAAATAGGAGAACCAATTATAGCTGAACAGTTTGTTGATTTTTTTTTAACATTACCTTTCATTTTTTTAACCTGGTGCTCTCCAAACAATAAGGGAAACAATAAGTATATATTTCTCTCTTTTGGAATCATCCTGATCTGAACTAATTTGATGTGCAAGCTAATTCCTCTCAGGTGGTTACTTGCCTGGCATTTATTTGTTTGGAATCCATATTTCAAATTCAACAGCTTTGCTCATTTGCACCTAACCATGGCATAAACATACCCTAGATGCTATTTTTTCAGCCATTGCCTTCATCCCATCTGCAACACAAGCGTGAGATGGGCGTAAGGTACTTTTAACTATATGGCTATTAAAATAGTATTTCTTCCATTGTTCTGATATAGCAAAGGCAGCCCCAACATGTATAAAATGTATGTTACCTTCAAGGAAAATCAGATGCCTCCAGTGACTCAGAAACAGAGCCTTAGAGAAGAAGCAGGGATTGGCAATGGGACAGCAATGTTCATTTCACATTGACTCAAGAATAGATGGAGAAATTTCAGCTCATTTGTGAAAAAAAGTCCTAAGAGCTGTTCAAATTATGCAGAAGAAGTAAGAACACCACTTCCATAAAGAGCCAGGTGCTCCCTTTAAGAACTGACTAACTCATCTCAATTCTTCCTTTCATAATTACATTAGCATTTCAAATCAAATGAATTTTATTTATTTTTGTACTATAAAGAGAGTAAGCAAAAGATGAAACAAAAATGTTCTGCTTTTTGAACTAGCTTGAAACTTTTAAATAATGTTAATACTTTCAAGTAATTGACTTTTCTCAATTTGTTGACCTATCTAAATCCTAGGATAATCTAGAA
>NW_015386880.1:893095-902373 GCF_001527695.2 Protobothrops mucrosquamatus
ATCTAGAAGGAAGGGACAAGATTCATCCCCAAACTTGACGTACGTCTGGCCAAGCTTCTTGGTGTTTTATGTACCATTGTGATCACCCCTGCAAATCTTTCTCAGATAATTGCTGTTAAACTTTCTATATTAATACAATTTCATTTTTCTTTACTTTTGGGCGAATCCACAATTCATTCCTTAGCAATACAAAACCAGTAAGGCATTTTGCTTGCCTTTGGGAATACAAAATTTTGCATGCCTATCAGGTAGGAAGCTATTTTAGATGGAGAAGGAATTTATTGTACCAAGTCATAAGATACGAAATTATAATTGACAAAGATTGTTTAACTGAGAAACATTTTTCCAGATAACCAGTGAGTAGACTAATCTACCAGCTGAGATGAAATTAAAACAATTTAAGTGATCTTGACATTTGCCTTCATTTTAGATGATGTTTCCATAAAATATAGCTTGTCTTCTTTGTATAGGAAATCTGTGAATCAGCAGAGGATACCATTCTGGATTTAATAGATTATACCCATAGGAAACTGACCCTGTTAGCAGCTCAAAGTGCCAATGGGAAGATACCATTTGAACAAAAGCTTCAACCTGGGGATCTTGCCAATCTTTCATCAATGCAGGTGAGTGAAAGATATTATCTCTTACTCCTAGGCAGCCACTCTAGGTAAAGGGAAAATACAAGTTATCATAATTGAATACAGTTGCAAAATGTTGGGTAGCCATGAAAGAACGTTTAAATCAAGTATCTTTATTCTGTGGTGACCTGTGAGTATCCAGAAATGTCACAATCAATTAGCCCTCTTAAGAGAGAGTTACACACTGCTCTCTCTTCCATCAATTTAACAGCATAATTATCTGCTTGTGCCTTATCTTCCACCAATTGAAATCGGTTGGCCTCAAACTTCCTAGGGTCCTATTTCTTAATAAATCCATGTATTTACATCCAATTGTTTATACAGTTTCTTAGCTTTTCTCACAATTATATTCTTTCTGCTTGGCATTTTGCTGACTCTGATCTTCCATCCCAAGATAGAGAACCCAATCTTCTCTATGTTTGGATCACACCCCAAATAAAGACATTACACAATGTCATTGTTCCATTTATTATATTTTCTTCCTCGTTTTTTTCTCAATTGTAAGACCACAAATAGCCAATCAACAGCAATAACACTTATTCCCTTGTACAATTTATGCAGCACTTTACATTTTTCTTATGAAATTATCTTGGACGTAGGGCATTTAGCAACACACACTTCTTTAGCAACATCCTGGAGGGTCATCATACTCCAGACTGCATGGTTATTAAACTCCTAGCAACACATATCTTTTCCCAACTAACAATATGTTTGGAGCCATCTAAACTCAAGATCAGACCATTATATTTCCTTAACTCATAAAAAGAACAGTCACCCTATTACCATGCAACCTCCTGGATATTTAGATTTTGGGAGCAAATTGATATAGAACAGTGATGGCAAACCTTTTAGAGACCGAGTGCCCAAACTGCAACCCAAAACCCACTTATGCATCGTCAAGTGCCGGGTGGGTGTGGCCCATTGGGTGGGCGTGGCTGCGGTGGTAACGGCAGACTGGGTGGGACTAAAAAGTTCAATCAATCAATTTCAACTTTGCAAGATCTTTTTTTTTCCCCGCAAGAAATTAAAATTGACTGATTGAACCTTTTTTTTTTTTTGCACACGGCGGCGGAGGCCTAAAGCAAAAAGGTTTTATAAAACCCAGCTGAAGGCCTAGGACTGGGGCGATGGCACGCGTGCCCACAGAGAGGGCTCTGAGTGCCGCCTCTGGCACCCATGCCATAGGTTCGCCACCACTGATATAGAATAACAATATTGGCATTTCCTAGAGTTTTTCTAGAAAAATCTTTTCAGAATTCAGAGACCACTGCCATGGCTGCCCTCCAAATTTCCAGCCATTCCTTAAAATTTTAGGCACCTCAGATTTTTCCATCGAGTAGGATTGTATTATGTGTCTTTTACAGGAACTAAAGAAGCAAGCTGAAATGATGGAGTTTGAGATTTCACTGAGAGCTCTTTCAGTGTTCCGTTTCATTACTGATGTGATAGAGAGGTATGTTAACTTTCCATAAAAGAAATAAGGGACTTGGGAAAGATAATCTTTTCAATAGAAGAGACTATTTGTACTGTAGCTCAGGGAGGGATGTGTTCTGGTCTTTTTTTCCATATTAATTTTTTGTTATCTCTATGGAATGGTATATAAATATGGTTTAATTGTATGTTCCTATTGACAGCTGATTTGTTTGAATGCCAAGCTTCTAGGAATTTCCTAGTGTTTTGGGATTTGGTTTGATCCAGGATGCTCACAGTTTCACAGCTGAGATTGTTGTTGAGTCTGTCCATGTGAGATTAAGACATTTTCATGTCCTCTGACTATTAGTTGATGTTCATGGACACTCTCTGCTAGTCTTCTGCCTGATTGTCCTACATATTGGCTGTTACAATCCTTACACTATATGCAGTAGATCAGGAATCCCTAACCCCAGCCACTGACCAGTACCAGTTCACAGCCCATTGGGAACCAGGCCGCACAAGTGGTGGGCGAGCACATGAAGCTTTATTTACAGGATTAGATTGCACACACAAAACTATCCCCTCCCCCCCGCAACCACTGCCACCACCGCTGGAGCCAAAAAGGTAGGGGGACCGCTGCTGTAGATGACTCTTGTTTTTTTTGCTTGGACTATTGAGTGTTTTGGTTTAACTTGTTTTGAAGGGCTTTATTGGCAACAAAGGAGAATATGTGTACAGTAGCTCATGGTTGAAATGAGGAATCCTTGGTGCTCTCTGAGCTTGCTTGTTTTCTTGCAGATGTCTCGTTACCCAAGCGAGGTCACATCATCAGAGTTGTAGTTGGTTTACATGCTACAGAGATGCTATGGGGTAATAATCTGTTAGTGGATTCGTACCTTGTGTTGGTTGTGCTATAGTAGTTTGAGAGGTCAGACACTTTTTTGCTAAAGTTTTATTTTGTTTTTCACTATATCCTTTTTCTCTCATATACTTTGTCAGTTTGCCAGTAAGTTCTGTGACAAGAATGTTGAATACCCACAATTTTCCATGCCTTCTGGTGCAGCTCTTAGAGCATTGTCCATGGACCAATCGTGAAGAAGGTCTGTATCATGTCTTAGAAATTCTCTCTGTGTGTGACAAAATAATGTAGTGAACATTTCTATGTTCTTTTTTGTAATTAGGAAAGAATGGATTTTAAAAATCCTGGAAAGATAAATGCCTGGAAAGATAAACAGAAGAATAAGGAACAAATGTAACAATCCATTTAAACAAGCTGTGATGCCTGCTGATGGGTTTCCCTTCCACACACAAATAGTCCTTAACTTACAACCACAATTGGAACCACAATTTTGATTGCTAAGCTGTGCAGTTGTTAAGCTGGTCATAATGTGACTAGACCCAGTTTTAGAATCATTATTACATGGCCATTAAGCAAATCACTGCAATGTTTATGCAAATCCGGCTTCCCCGGTTATCTGCTTGTTGGTAACCATCTGGGAAGGTAAAAATCATGATCACATGACTACAAGACACTGCAACTATCATTAATTAGAGCTGGCAGCCAAGCACCTGAACTACAGTCATGTGACTGCAGGGGTGGTACAATGGTCATATCTTTGAGGAAAGGTCATAAGTCACTTTTTTCGAGGCAATCATTACTAGTTTTTAAACAAACAACTGTAAGTTAAGGATTTGCTATAATTATAAATTGATACATTAGTCTGATGTTACAAGCAGAGAACCCCATTTGTTTGAGAAGAGTATTTGTCCAAGAAAGATATTAAGGGCATCTCAAAATAAAATTGAATTTGTGAAAGGCATTGATTTTAAATGAACTCTTAAGGTTCAAAAGCCTCAGCAGATGAAAATAGTACCTACTCAAAAGTGGCTGACCTCAGAGGTTAAGCAGGATCAGCCCTGCCTAATATTGTATGCAGATGGAGGACTATCTGAATTTCAGGCCTGTTGGCTAGACTTGAAAAAACCATCCACCCAAAAAACCCAACAGCAACCTATGTAGGTTATGAAAGTTTTATGTTTTTTAAAGTTTCAACAAAGAACAATGTATTGTTATATCTGAAAAGTTTGTTTCATTTCAGTGGAGAAGCCTTTTTCCAATTTATATCCTCTAGATGTATTTTGACTCACATTTTAAGAACTGTAGGCCAAGCACCTGTGGAGAATTTTAAGAACTGTAGGCCAAGCACCTGTGGAGAACACTAGGCTAAAAAAAGGTTACTGAGAAAATCCCATTATTATGCAAACTCTAACCCTCCATCATGTGTGTTGTGCTGAAAATATATTTTCAACATTTTCAATTGGACCAAAGCAGTTTTTCTATTTTATGCAATTGAAAAATATTACCAGCTTCAAGTGGGATCTCCAAGCCCACTGACAAAACCATGTCTTCAAGGCTTTGCGGAAAAGCAACGAAGTGGGGGCTAATCATATCTCTGGGAATGGTATGTCAAAGGGAGGGAGGCATCACAGAGAAAATCCTTTTGCTAGGTCCCATCAGGTGTATTTCCTTGGTAGCTGGGACTCTTAACATGCCCTGCCTTCCTGCTCTGGTAGATGTTATTGAGGAGAGATGGCCCATCAAATAATATGCCCCCTAGCAATGTAGGGCTTTAAAGGTGATAGCCAGCACCTTAAATTGCACCTAGAAGCAATCAGTGCAGCTCCAGCAAAAGAATCTTTACACATGTATAAAAATGACACATATGTGAATTTGGACTTGTATAAAACTACGAGGGCATATTTATAGTACCTTCTTCACCTTTCAAGAAATGATATAATTACAGGTAGTCCTGCAGTTGTGACTAACGACTCTGTAGATAATTAACACTTTCATTAAGTGAAATATGTGACTGTAGCTGACTTTCACTTCAGTTCTGCTACAGTCATTAAACGAATCACATGTCATTAAGCATGACATCATGTGACTGCAATTTGCAGCTTACTGCTGGTTTTTCCATTATTTTGCTTGTGAGAAGCTGGCTATGAAAGTTGCAAATGACAGTCACATGACCATAGATGTTGCAATTGTCATAAATGCACACCAGTTGCAAAATGCCGAAATTGCCATAATGTGAATGTGGGGACCTTCATAAATTTATGCTGCATGCGAATTGGATCACTTGATCAGGGAAATGCCGCAACTGTTGTAAATTTGAAGTTCAGTCATAAAAGTACTTTTTCATTATTCTCATAAGCTTGAACAGTTGCTAAACAATGAAATTGTAAACTAATGTTCTGTATACATCAAATAATATTCAATACCAAAATATTTTTTCTTATATTTTTCCTTAGGAAAATTGAAGAAATTTGAGAATGGTTCATGGTATGAAGTTGCCCCTGGAGACCGCATGAAGATGACTAAATTGGATGGGCAAGTGTGGCTTGCTCTTTATAACCTACTCCTTAGCCCAGAATGCCAGCGCAAGTACGAATTCAATAGTTTTAACAAAAGCCAGCTCCTCAAGGTACAGGATTGCAAAACTGGCACACCTTTTATGCGTACTTCATGTTTTCCTTAGCATGTTTAGACCTAATATTGTATTCAAGTTTTAAACAGTATAGCAGGGAAAGGGATTGTTTTAATATTGAATCAGATGATAACTCCTCTCACTATTGGATGTGGAAAGATACACACATCCAGATATATATACATATAATGAACAACATAAATAAATTAGAATGAACATAGGGATGAAAGCCATAACTAAATAAATAAGTCAAATCGTAATTCATTCTTAGATAATTAGTAACAAACAAATTTTAACTATGAAATAGGATGTTAAAAACTTTTTAATTTGGAGTCCCCAGGTAATTTTGTTTTAGAATGCTAAAGAAATAGAAAATAAATTTGTCAAATTTTGAATGTGGATTTCTTTTCCCTTCAAATATGGGTTTATTTTTGTGTATTAATGATTCACTATCTCACAAATTGTTTGCAAAAAATGGAATTAATGTAGTAAATGTACATTAATATATGTTGATACTACTTAAATCATCTAGTGTTATACAAATAAATGCAAAACATATTAAAATGTTACAGTTTAAAATTAGACAAAAATTCAAAATACCATCACAAGAAAAGGAAACATATGCCAAACATACAAGCAATTTCAGATACTTTGGGGGGGAAAAAATCAAAATTTGTCATCAAAACTTAAAGACTAATAATACTAATATCCTTTTACAAATATTAAAAATTGATATATTAAAATATTTAATTGGTATTTTAAATGCTGTTAAAGTGCATGGATAAAAAGAAGTCAGTATAACTTACATCAGTTGAGGATATTAATGCATTTCCCTTCTCCCTATCCATCTATCTATACAAACACACACACACACACACACACACACACACAGAGAGAGAGAGAGAGAGAGAGAGAGAGAGAGAGAGAGAGAGAATGTATATATGTTCTGTTCTGATCTGATCCAAAGTATGTTGAGCTCAAAATTCTTTTGTTACTTGGACATTTCTAACAATCCAGTTCAATAACACAGTCATTTTGTGAACAAATTGCAACATTTCAAATTCAAATCCTTTTTCATATTTCTGTAAAAGTAGTCTACAAATATTTGCTATGGGATCTTATTTTCAATTAAAGAAGTATTTTTATCATTCCATAGATACCACAAATTATTTGATATTTGTGGGGACTTTGACTTCTTAGTGACCATAATGCAATACTGTTTATATTCTTAATAGATGGAATAGAATACAAGTTTTTTTAAATATAATTTTTATTTCATTTTTGCACCTAAAGCACAAAATGACTATTCTATATGCATTAGTTGCTTTAAAAATAAGTTTAATTGTATTGAAGTCTTGTCAAATATCTATTTTTGAAGTGTCTGTCTCATTTTGGTCACCTATTATCAATGTTCTTACTAGTATTGTTTTCTTGTTTTTAAAGCTGCTAGCTGCCCAAAGTCTTGTGGAATCAAGCTTTCTTTAAATTGTACAAAAAAGTAAATGAGATTTAAGATGTAATAAATAAAAAAGGGAGTATAATGCCCAAATCAGTGGGCTAGACATTGTTAGAAGGATGGAAAAGTGCATTTTTGGAGCATGACTTCTTAGAGGCCTCAGTGTTGACATCAATATTGTCAGCCTAGTTCTTGTACGTTTAATATACACATATAATTTTTTGAAGCAACATAAATTGCAAAAATGGCAAAATGTCTTTTTTATTAGAGAGAAGACAACAGATTCATTTATTAGTGATTGGAAACTCTTTACGTTTTTTTTGCTAAAAATAGAAAAAAAATGAATTGGTGATTGGAGGCAGGCAAATGAGTCTGGCACAGGAGAGATTGCTTAAAGTTCCCATAATATTTTTACAATCCAGTTTTGTAATATATAATATGCATGTGTCATTTAAAATGCTTTACAATATATTTTAGTTTTGTCTTGTCTTTGTTTAGCTTCGTGCCTTCCTGACCGATGTTCTTGTTGACCAATTTCCCAATCTTTTGGAGATGCAGAAATTCCTGAGTCATCTTGCTGTAACAGACCCTGATCCACCCAAGAAGGACCTCATACTGGAGCAAGTAATGTGCATCGCTGCTACTTTTGTCCTATTCTTATATTCCACAATCCCAGAGAATATCATCTCTATATCTCTATATTCTGAATATCCTGATGACACACTAAAATACTGCATTACCTTTTGGGGATACCAATGGAAATGATGTATAGATTCTAGTTATAGTAGCCATTTTACTTGCAAACATATATTTCATTCTTTCATCAACAGAAGATGTATAAGCAAAGTTACTGCAGCCACTACAATAAAATCTATGAAACCAGAGGAAAGCTTCTCATGATTTTTTTAGTTTTATTATATAAAATGTATAGTTTTTATTTTCTCTTTATTGAAAGTATATCGTTAAACTTTCTCTTGTTAAGTTCCTTGTGGTTAGTCTTTTTCCACCCATATATTTTATTGATTTTTTAAAACATAAATCACTTAATAGTTGGTAAACAGTGTTTGCTGGGTTTACATTTGTAAAGAAAAATCATTAAAATTGGTTTCTATGATCCATAATCCACATAATACATTTAGTTGATTTCTCCTTTTCCCCAAAATGTCTTCTTTGCAAACTTTGAATACAGATCTTATTATTTTGATAAATAACAGTTACATATATGATTTCCCCCCAATATTCCTAGAAATAATGATCACATCAATATAATATTTCTTTTCTATCTAATCATTCTGGTTGCCTCATCTTATATATCCTGTTACAGTCCTTATTTAGATTTGTTTCTCCTATAAAGTTCAAAGTATTCTTGCTGGTTAAGATTTTCTCAACAGTTAATTACATTTAAAGATTGAAATCCATTTTTCCCATATAAACCATATCAACACTTTTACATTTCTTGAAGAATAGGTAAAAACAGTAAACAAAAGGAAAAGAGAGCAAAAGTAAAGAAACATAAAAAGTAAAATACTACTTAAAATATATATTCCTCCTAAGCTAATATATATTCATTCCCAAAATTTCTTATTCTTTTTAACCACAATTAAAAATATATTTAATCTTTAAATATTCCATTTAATGTGTCTAATCATCTAATCCTTTAACTCTTATTCAAAACATTTTTTCTTTTTTATACATTATAATTTCCCTAAATTCGAACACATTGAATTATCTAAAACATTTCCTTCATCTACGCCATTTCAACAGTATTATATTATTTATATCAAGAAATAAAATAATAAAGGGGGGGGAAAGCATACAGTATTATTTAAGGAATTCATCCCTCTTAGAATGACATATGTATTCAGAATCTTTTCTATTTCTTTAACCATATTCAAACAAATGTTTCTTTTTTATATATTCTTTCTGGTAGACCCCATCATCTATTTTCTTAATTTTCACTTTAATCTTTTTCCTTTGACCAGTATCTTTCTTGATCAATGTATTTTGCTGAATCAAAAAGTTTTTCCATATATTCATGACTGTGGCTGTAGGTATAAGAAGTAAATCGAATAAAGTGTCTTTATATAATAATAATAATAATAATAATAATAATAATAATAATAATAATAATAATAATAATAATAATAATAATAATAATAATAATAATAATAATAATAGTAAAGTTGGAAGGGACCTTGAAGGTCATCTAGTCCAACCCCCTGCTCAGGCAGGAAACCCTATACCATTTCGGACAAATGGCTGTCTAGTCTCTTCTTAAAAACT
>NW_015386880.1:903391-943994 GCF_001527695.2 Protobothrops mucrosquamatus
TGAGGATGGGAACTACATCAGCTCTTTTCCAGTCCTCTGGTAGTTCCCCTGTGCTCCAGGATCTTTGAAAAATATAGTTCAGTGGTTCAGAGATCACATTTGCTAGTTCCTTGAGAACCTTGGGGTGTAATCCATCTGGTCCTGGCGATTTGAACTCGTCTAGGCTGGACAGGTGCTCACTTACTATTTTCTTGCCTATGAGGCTTTTGCCTTTCCATGTTTTTTGAAAATCTTTTTCTTTTTCTCCTTTTATCATTTCCTTTCTCTCTGATGTTTTCAACATCTCTACATTCCATTTTATCCCATCTATTTTTTTGTCCTCAGATTTATTTTGTAGTCTTAAGGGATGAGTTATTTTTTTTCCATTTCTTGTAATTTTTTCCCACTAGGATTAAATCATGTTTTCTTGCTTTGTTAAGTTTCGTCTTTGAGTCTCTATTTTCAATTTTATGTCCACTTATTTGTTTTGTCTACTCCTTCTCTGTTGTTGTTTTCTGGAGGTTTTTTGTTGTTGTAGAGTTAACTTAGAAATAGATTGATTTATATTTTCCAATTTATTTTGGATTTCTTTGTGATTTGAACTCAGTGTTATTTGAATTAATTGCAGTATACTATATATCTTGGTGTGTTGTATCTATATGTCTCTGATCCATGATGGCCAAAAGTTGACGTTTTCCTTCTTATTTGCAAATAGCTTTAGAGTCATGGTTAAATATATATTTGTAATCCAAAGAGTTCAAAAAAGATTTTTTTTCCTAAAGTTTATAATTCTCTCTTTGTCTGCAGCCCAGATTGTTGTCTTTTTTGTCACAGCTGTTCTTTGTTATTAAAGCTTTGAAGGTCACAAACACAGATTAGCTTTTCCCAAGTTCTCTATGGAAATCATAACTGTCATAATCTTCATCCACCACTAGGTGTCAGCATTATTTAGTTTTCAATATGAACAATGGTCTTTAAAATGAAAGTCTTAACCATTCAACAATTTTAAACTTGTCCAAAGTAAAATTTTAGCTTTCAAGTTTATAAATTTATTTCACTACCATATATTTTGATCCTCCATGGAAATTTTAATTCGCTGCTTCCATTAGTATAAGGGTGGGGCGGAAGTCCTCCTCCTTCACTTTCAGAGGTATTTTGCTTCTTGGGGATCTTTTCCAGGAAATTAAGTGTAGAATAGAAAAAGGAAAATCAGATTCCTCACCCAGTTTCAAGCACACGGTTTACTGTTGTGCTGGTTAGTTCTTTTGGGCTTCGGTTGCAAGTAGCTTGGGCTGATCGGTGAAATACAGCCTTTCTCCTGTTGGGTTAGAAGGCTTTCCCCAAGATGAACGGAACAACCGCCATCATTCCAGAGTTGCCGGGGCACCCTTCTTTCTTCGCTTCCCTCTGGGGTGGCTTGGACCCATTAGGGTCTCCAGGCAGGATGAAAATTAGCCGTGGGATTGCGGCGGTCCCCAAGCCCATGGCCAGTAGCTACTGCGCAGGACCAGAAGTCTCTCCCACTGGAAACATCTTCATTTCAGGCAGCAGAAAGGCTTTACAGATCACTTTTAAAATTCCAATGCATTTTGTAAAAAAACCAAAAATGCATGTTATTTATTTACTAACTAGCTGGGCACATGCTTGGTATTTACCTAAAAATGAATTTGCAGAAAAGGAGAGCAAATGTTATTCCTTTCCTAATCTCTCTGCCCCTAAACTGGGAATGATTTTCTAGAACCTAATATGACAAGGTGAAGTGAAAAAGAAGTCACATTTCCCCATAAGTTAATACCAGTCTATAAAAATGGAATTCCTATTTAATCTAGTTTTGTCCCTGCTTTTTTTCTTTAGGGTAAATTTTCCCCAAGATAAAATATCTAGTATAGTATTATATTTTTTGTTTCAAGTCAATCTTTATGATCTCTTATCGTAATGTTGTAATGAACATCAGAATTTCAAAATATTTTTGATACACTGTTTGAAAGAAATAAGTCTTCTATTCTTTTATTGTCCTAACAGGTTCCTGAAATCTGGGATCAAGTTGTCAGAAAAAACTCTGGAAAATGGCAAGCAATTGCCAAGCACCAAGTAAACAATATGTTTAGTCCTTCAGAAGAGGAGCTGAAAAGCCAGGCTTATAGGTAAGATTCACTCATATTTAGCTTCTTCCTTTGTCAAAGATTGTAATTGTTACAATTATCAAGATACATAGAATTAACCTGAAAGCCCACAATTTGAAAAATAAAAAATTCATTTTCTTAATTCAATAAGGTTTAGAAATCATTTACTTAATGTCGTATTCCAAAATCTGAAGTCAATTTCAAAGGGTATTGAAGGGTACTGAAGTCAATTTCATTGGTATAAATTCATTTTTAATAATGTTTTACTAAATATGAAATTAATGTGAGAGTTCCATTTATATTGTAGTTATCACTGGATAATTGTTGCAGTTGTTGTATTATATGAAGGTTGCTTTCTTTCTTAAATCAGATGGGCAAAGACATATAACCTGGATGTAATGGAAGCCCTAATTCCAGATAAACCCAAGTGTGCAGTATGTGGCTCTGCGGCCACAAAACGCTGCTCCCGTTGTAGGAATGAATGGTATTGCAAACGGTAAGTTTAATACCACTAGTTTTCATGTTATCTTAAATCCTCCACTAATCTTATGGTAACATAGATATCGAGAAACAAAAATAATACCAATATTAAAAATATTATAAATACTATAAGATTGAAATGCTAATTTTCATTTAACAAACCCTTACTTTCATTATTCATTTACTGTAAGCATCTCATTAGCTTGAGCTCTGTAAACAAACGTGAATGTATGTATGAGTGTAGAAATATTTTATTGCATTAACATTTTAATAAATTGCATCTAATTCTTATGTCCCAAGTTAAAATAAAACCATATTTTATTACATTGGCTTTGTTTGTGAAACAAGTAGAATTCAAACTTAAACTTTCTCCATAATATGGTTCATAATGTTATCACTAATAACTAGGATACTTAGAACATTTTCTCTTCAGTAGAAAATGGACTCTCCTAATAGTAGAGATTATCCAGAATTGGGTTATTCTTTCTGATTGCTATAAGTCAGAGCTTAACTACTTATGTTACTATTGAGCTTCCAATAGAGAAAACCATGCCAATTTCAATCCTGCCTCTATAAGTAATATGATTGAGATTTATTTTATTACATTACCAAATTTATTTTCTTTCTTTGGTTATCATCTGACAGTTCTGTAACAGTAGGACATTAATTGAACAATGACCTCTAAGGGGCTTGAATCATGCCCCTCAGAAGTGATCGTGAATATTCAAGTCTATCTCTATCTCACTATCTCTCTATCTCTCTACTTCTATGTGCCATTTATGTCTGCTTTAAAAGGAATTGTAGCAACTAGCAATATTGCAATCTGCTTCTTCATTACAGGTAATCCCCAAATTATGAGCGTTCACTTAACGCTGAAATTACATGATCAGCACCCCCTAGTGTTTACGAGCAAGTCCGAAAATTACGAATATTGCACCATTATGGCAGTCGTTCGCCCTTACGAGCGACTTCAGTGGCACTGCAACGTTCACCCTATTCCCCCCCACTCCTCACAATTGCTTTCCCCTCCCTTCCTGCCGCGCCAGACTCACTTACCTTGCAAAAATCCTCTCTGCCACCTGAACTCGCATGATATTACCTCACCCAGGAGCTTCCCTCGACTCTCCTGTCCCTCAAAAGCAGGGACCGCGGCAGAGAAGAGACGGATCTTTGCAAAGTAAGTGAGTCTGGCGCGGCAAGAAGGGAGGGGGAAGCATGAGGTACCTTAGTGTGTCAGGGAGGCCTGTTCCATCACTAGGCCCGCCATGGCCTTCCCTACCCCAGATACCTCATGTGCACTTAACGAGCCGCATGCATTTTAACGAGCAATGGAGTGATTCCGTTTGAGGTACGAGATTCATTCTACCAGTTTCCGAGTTACGAGTGGAATGTGCAGGCTACATTACACTCATAACTCAAGGACTACCTGTACTTCTCTAGATCAGCAGATGGTCTTGTGGGTATTATTTTGCAATAGTAAGATTTGTTCTGACAGTGTTTGGTTACATTTCTCAAAAAGTTAGATACCAAATATAGTTCTGCTTTAGCAATTTATTTCTCATTAATTTCAGTTGGAATCTATTTTTCCTTGCATTTGTATCCAGTTCAGAATAAAATTGTGCAAAGTATTTGAATGAACACCCTTCCTCAAAAAAATTGGAAAGGCTCACACAGCTGCATCAAAATGTTTTTGTTTGGTGGTACACACAACTTTACTTAAATGGCAGTTCCAATTGTCCATGCACATACGCTCCAAACTGCTGCCGCCTGGAACAGAGCTTCTGGAATAGAACTTCCGGAGGTTGGATCCAACCTCCAGAGGCATGCAGAAGCTCCCTCCGACCTCCACTCCTGGCGCAAACGGCTTGGAGGATCCCTCCAAGGCCTGGATCCAGCCCTCGGAAGCTCTGTTCCAGACGGCAGCAGCTTGGAGCAGTGTGTTGTATCCTATATAGATATAGATATAGATAGATATATCTTCTATATAAGCTTAACATCCAAATCCCAAATTACCATTTATGAAATCATTTTTATGAGTAAAAGAAGTACATGCTTTGACCTTCGTGCAGATATTAACAGTAGTAAGGAAAAATTCTGAATGCTGTTGTAGTTATCATTATCATTACGATTTTTTTTCATTTTTTACTCATCTTTAGAGAGTGTCAAGTGCAGCACTGGCAAAAGCACAAGAAAGCTTGCAATTTGATTGCCGATACGGTGAAGAAAATACAGGAAGATGTACAGATGCAAGCAACATCCATTAAGTAATTCTGATGGTCAGAAAAAATATCTAACAAATATATAACATTCAGAATTACAGAGTAAAAAAAGACACCAGGTTAATAATTAATAAAATACACAAGGCTTTTTTTTAAAGCATTTGATTTAACAAATGTCAGCCAACATGATTCTCGAATTCTAGGAGATAAATCTTAGTAGAGAACTATTTCTGGGGTTATTTATCTCTCTTATGAATATCACTGTCATTTATGTATCCTAAATTTTAGATGAGACTATGCTGTATTGCTCAAGCATTAGTATCAAGCTCTGAATTTCCTAGGAATTTGAAGAGTTAAATAGGTTATAAATGGAGAGTGTTTTTTGTTTGTCGTTCAAGATTCTTTAGCTTCTGAGGCTTATTTTGTAGATTACCTAACTCTACATACCGTTCCCATGGCATATACACTTAACTAGTATTTCTGCAGAAATGAATGACATCATAGGTAATGAAACTGACTTGCAAAACGTCTTCCTTCTTCTTATAAGCAGAAATAGCTTGCAACCATTTGAGAACAAAAGCCTATGTCTTAATTTTAAAAGGGCCTTTTTGATCTAATGATATTGCTAACTTAAAAGACACAGATCTCCTAAGCTGTTTGCATATCTATTTCTGCACTATTGGAGACTGTCAAAATCAGATTTTGTTGTATTATTTTTTTCATTAGGACAAGAATTTTACGATACTAATTCAATCTTCTGCTCTCAGCTCTGTGAAATCACATTGATACATAAATCTGGTCTGAAGAATTTAGGTACAGTTTTATGACCAGTAATTTCACAATTACATTACAGTTTCTTAATTTAGGGCCTAGTATTTTAGACATGTAGCAAATTCTTTGTCTTTATGAAACTAACTGGACTTAAGTGCATTCTACGTGATTTATAAAAGCAGACATATTGTAGCCTACTAAGCATTTTTAAAGAAGAATACATATTGCTGGAGTGGATGACTAGAATTAAAAAATGGGTAGGAATATTTAATCCCTGCCCTTCTCAAATCACCAGCCACTTATGCAGCATTTCCTTCTGTACAACTTCAAATTCATAAGGATTAGTTATTTGTATTGGTGGGTAATAGTTTATCCTTAACTGGTTCCAGTTATATTAATAGAGCAATGAAGTACAATTAAAGTTCTCTGAACAGGCCTTGGTATTTGCAAATTATATGCTCTATCAAAATGGTTTACATACTTGGGTTGTGGAGAGGAGAAAGGTCAAGCATTATCAACTGTACCACAGTTTCTGAATTATACAAGTGTTTGATTATATTTTTTCCCATGTCAGAAGAAGAAGAAGAAGACTTTGAGGGAAGAGAAGGGGAAAGGATGTGGTAAATTAAAAATTTCAGTTTACTGAGCTATAGTTTCATACATATCACATGATATTTTCCATGCTAGTGAGAAAGCTGACTCTGTTATTTAGTACTTATTTTGGTTTAAAAAAAACACCTACTAATAATCTGCTATATATGAGCTTTTAGTGCTACTGAATAACTAATAATCTCAGGCAAAAAAATCACAGGAGATGGAATACAATTCTAAATGGAAAATGTTTAATTATCTATTCTTAATTTTTCTAAGATCTTTAACAACAAATTTTAGTTTATTTCTGAAAATCATAGCCCTCTGGGTTTTTTCTTCTAGCCAAAGTGTGATTTTGAGAAAGGCAATTCTTAATATGTAGAATCCTTTTAAATTTGAATTTTGGAATTATACTTTTACTCTGTGTTCCATATATTTTCAACATGCCTGCACTAGTCTGTGCCTCCATAATATAGTCCAAGATTTAAGTGCTTTTGAAAAAAAAAATCTGAAATCTCAGTGATTTTGAGGAAAAATGTCAGCAATTCCCTCAAAACAGCATACTATTTCTTCCTTAGTCCCTTCTACCCTGATTAAAGACAATAACTACATTCTTTAAATAAGCAACTTGACATATTCCAGGCTGTCTCTATATGCTTAGTTTTTTTACATTATAAAGCTGAGATACCAATTGTTCAATAATGAATCAACTCAAGGTCTTCAAATGATATAATCTATGTAACAATTATTGTTTTCAGTCAGGAAATATCGTTAAGTCATATGCATAATAACTCATTTACAAATATTTTCCTTCATTAATTTCCGTTTTATTTTTTCATAACATATTCTGATTACATGCCTCATTCCAAGAAAGCTGGGAAGAAGAAAAAAATCAGATGTATTGTCTTGTTCATAGGTTTTTAACTAATTGGCAGTGGTAGATGAGCTGCTGGCCAAGAGAGGAAAATATTCCAGCAGTTAAATTTACGTTGAAAAATGGTTAACTCAGCTGACTTTAGAGTGAACTTTAAAATGCTGCAACTTTTACAACAGAGCCTTCCTTTTACCTATTCCTGAAAGGCTCCTCCCATGTAGAAAATACGGCAAGGGCAAAAGTTTTTCAAAGTTCAACTGCTTTTCATAGTAAGTGCAAGGCACATAATGCAGTGCTGCATTTACCTCTGACAGAAATAAGAGAGTTATGTTTGTTGTTTCATTGTTAATAAAATTTTCTTATTGCAATTGTCCATAGGTTCGAACTATTCTTTCATTTCTAGACATTCAGAGTTGGTGTTACATTATTTATATCCTGCCTTCCTACTAAATTGAGATGTCAAGGCAACTAATTAAAAATCAAATATGGGGGGAGTTTAAAATTAATAAAAACCAAGACTACTGTAAAGTTAATAAATAAATGACTGGTTAAAATATGTCTTATGGCTGCTCTAAAGGTAGAAACAAGGAATACTAAGCACAGCTTCCCATGAAGAAAATTGATACGACTGAAATTTGAAATTCTTTCCTTATGAAATACTGTTTTTCAGAATAATACCATGAAATATTAGATATGTGTTGTTATCTGATTCTAAGCTGCAGAATTCTGAGCACTTGAGGTCATAGTTCAAGGGATGAATAAGATGAATCCTCTGCAGCTTTAGATGAATCCTCTGCAGTTTTTTTCTCAAAGTACAAGTAATACTTTGGAAATGGTTGTTCTAAATTAAATAGGACTTGGATGATGGATAAGAGGATTGGATTTTAATGTTTGCCTTCCAGAATGAAGAATAACACTGAATTATCTTCCCAGTGTTACCGAGACCAGAATGAAGCTATTAATTCAACTCTTGGTTGTTACATCTCATTTATCCCTCCCCAACATACAGTATGTCTCAATATGTAGTTCACCAAAGAAGTTGGAAAAAATGCTTTAAAACATAGTTTTAAAGGAATTACTTCTGAAACCTATCAAGCAGAGAAACGATCAACCAAAGAAGTATGGATGTTACTTCACTGAATAGAAATCTTCAGCTAATAGTCTGTGGTATAAATTTAATCATACTAATCTGAAAATACCAGCCCAGCCAAAGCGAGCACAAGTGCTACTTCCAAATGCTTAAAATAATGACAAGATAAGTAATTGGTCAATCTGTAAATGAAAAGCTATTTCAAGTCAGTGTCAGATTCTTTTTACATCTTTTGGTGTAATCAAATTTACAAGAGTTCCTGAAATAATTTCCCCACTACAATTTAATATATTAAGTTTCAAAAATGTATTTATACTCATAAAAGATATTGAAGAGATTAAGGAGGCTGGAATTCAACAGCAGGGAAGAAACCACAATCATTTCCTTTGTTGAGTGTTCAAAAAAGGAGATGGGCTCTATATTTATAAAGTCTAAATTTGTATGACATCACATAATCATAATCAGTGTATCCGCTGAACTGTTTAAAAAACTTTAATATTAAATATAAGGAAATATGCAAGATTGGAGGGAGGATATGAAAATCTTTGCATCTTGAGATTACAAACAGCTGCAGATTTAAGTTTCCAGGCTAGACAAAGATAAATACTAATAGTATTAATACATTTGCTTCTGAGACCTCTCTAAATTTAATATGCTTATTCTCGGGAAACAGCAAAAGTAGGACAATTTCTGTTTTTTTCCAATGATATTTTTGGATTTGTTCAAATGGATTCAAAATGCAGTGCCTGGAGCAAGCGGAAGGGCCTGCAACCCTCATTCTAACTTCATTCTTTTTCCTCCTTTTGACTTGGAGATAATTTTAGAAAAAGAGTAAGCTCAGTAATATGAATCTATGGTAACCACCATCAACAATCTTAAGGACTTAGCCAAGATTTTCAATAAGGCTTTTGCTATGAATGCTGACAAGAGCTGTATTTAGTAAGGTCAGCATGAGTGATTTCCTCTATCATGAAGCCACATAAGCCATTTAATTTACACCAGTGAGCAGGGCTAAACTGCAGCATATACTTAGAGTAATGACAGATCCATTCTTTTCCCCAAGTTTAGGATTAAAATGGAAGGACTCACTTTTCTGGTCATTCCAGACTTTTTTGTTGGTGAAAAGCAAGAAGTCTGGAGAAGAGCTTAAGGCAGCTTTTGAATACCATCATAGGCACTCTCCATGACCATGAACTTGCTTCTTCTGTGTGCCCACACTTATTGTTCTGATCCAATTTGGGATGGGAATTTAAAATTATTACTTCTGTCTCAGTTGTTGCAGTCATATAAGTGTATTGCCAATACACAATCATAGGAAGGGGAAAGAATGGCAAGGCTTTCCTTGCATTTTCATTACAAAAAGAGCAATAGATTTCATATAGAAAAATGGGATGGTCTGTATTTTCCCTCAACAGGCAGATGCAAATGATGGAGTTTGACATGGGAAAGAAAAGACTTTTGAGCTTTAATTCATCCCTGCAAAAGTGGCCCAAAAAAGTTCTTTTCCACCTGAAGAAGTCTGAAATCAGAAATCTTGTGTGAGGGTTGCATTGGAGAACTTTAAAGGTTGAAAATTCTTCTTTGCCTCCTAATTTTTTTTTCATGGCAAATGAGAGTTCAGAAACATGCTTTTAATATAACAATGCAAAATAGCCTCCTAAAAAATAGACGGCACAGTACAGAATCTATTTTATGGCATTTATCTAATTCTAAAACAGAAACAAAACCTCTCTTGCAGAAGTATCCTTGGTAAATCTTGTTTTCCATTGTTATAGCTGGGGCTGGTCTCAAAAAAGTCAGTGGAATCAGATCTGGTGAGGAAATCTCAAGACTGCAGTCTAAACTGAGAAATTGAAAAAACATCTCTGAAGAAGGTAATGGCAAACCATTGTTACCAACTAAACTATACGGATGTTTTTATGAAGTCATTAAGATTTGAGCTGGATTCAAAGAAGAGATTTTACCTTTAATGGAAAATGGGAAGGAAGTTAATAGGAAACCTTATTTATATACAATATACAGCAGAGATTCTTTCGCAGAAGACTGAAGAGCAGCTGGAGAATAATCCTTGCACAAAAGGAAAATACTTTTGAGCAATTATTTTAAGCAAAGACAAAGCTTTGTTTGCAGGCGGGAAGTGCTAATCGCTAGTAGATGTTCTTGTGGTTTCTTCCCTCAATAAGCAAGCAGCTAAACCCCTGTGACTCTGAATGACAATCTGTCTTAACATGCAGATTGCAAGTAATCCACTTAGATCCATTGCTTTACACCTAAACGTTGGAAGAATAATTTCTAGGGTTTCCAGCGACATATGTAGCCAATTACTGTACCAACTGACAATTCTGAAAGCTGTAGTCCCAAGTATTAGGAGGACCCCAGTTTAGGAAAGACTGGTTCAGAGAACCTTTGCACCTGGAAGAAATGGTGTGCACACAAAGAGCAATATTTCGTCTAATCTTCTTAAGTGAAAAGGTGTTCCACACAAAGAAAGGATGGTGGCTGTCTAGCTAGCAACTTGGAGTCTAAAGTGGTGGTCCTAAGACAGGGGTAGGCAACCTTGGCTCTTTTATGACTCGTGGACTTCAACTCCCAGAATTCCTGAGCCGGCTCAGGAATTCTGGGAGTTGAAGTCCACGAGTCATAAAAGAGCCAAGGTTGCCTACCCCTGTCCCAGGAGAAAAGTGGCTCCTGCAAGCTTAAAGTCCCAATCAATAATAGAATTTGTTTTTAACAGTTACCTGCTGGGTGACAGTAGGTGGGCACTTTGCCATGCCTATTTCTCTCAGGGCCATGCTGCTGGCTCCCTCTACTCAGAGCTGACATCAGGCCCCACCCGTTGCAAGCCACGCGGTGGTTCCCAACTTCCACCCAGCGGCAGAATGCAGAGGGCGAGTCCAGCTTAGTGACCAGCAGAGAAAGAACAGGCAGGGTAGGATGGGGCGATTGCAACTTTCGACTTTCTCTATTAAACTTTCCCTACTAAACCTTTTTCTCTTGCTTCAAAACCAGCCGTCTCTCCGCTAAAAAAAAACAAAAACGCGGCGCTGTTCTACATTATTCTCTCTCCCCTTCGCGCATCTACCCCACCCCCCAGCCTCGTCAAGGGGGGGTTGCCTCGCTGTGAGACTACCGCTCTCCTCGAACCTGCGTGGGGCCGGCTCCTATGCGGCGCAGTCGCTTCTTGTTCCGGAGGTGCCTTAAGGCGGGAAATGAGGAGGGGGAGCGTCGGCCCCAAAGCTTCCGAAGCGAGGCGCCGCCCGCGCCTCCCTCCCTCCATCCCATTGCTGGGAAGAGGGGCCCGAATGAAAGAGGAGGCGAGCTGAGGCTTTTCCTCCGATTGCTTGTGCGCCAAAAAACCAACCCAAAAAAAAAAAAGGTTCTGAGCAGCCCTTTTAAAGAGGCAGCCCGAGTTCACATAACCGTCGCCGCCTTCCTCCCCAGACTTTCCGCGCAGGAGAAGGCCGTTGCCGTCGAGCCCAGAAAGCCCACCCCGTTTTGTTGAAAGGAAGAATGGGGTGGGAGAAGAGAAGAAAAAGGCTCCGCTGACTGAGCCCTGGCAAAGAGCCCTTGTGACTGTTTCGGACTGCTTCGAAACGGGGGGGGGGGGGGGGGGGGGAGGCTTGCGGAGAGCCGGATCGAAGAAACCGCGCGAAAGGCAAGGATTCCGACGAGCACCCGAGGGTGAGGATGGGATGAGGACTCGAGGCGGGTTCTCAAGCTCTTTCTTCCCTTCCGCCCTCTGCGCAGGCGGGGGCCATGAAGCGTCCCACGGCCCAAGAGATGATCGAGCTCCAGACCCTGGGGCTGGAGGAGCAGCTGGACCTGACGCGCGGCCCGCGGGGCACGGCCGAACGCCCCGTCCGCCTAGAGCGCGCCAACGCCTTGAGGATCTCTCCCGGGAAAGTGCCCGAGCTCTTGACCCGCGTTCGCCAGATCCGCCTTCTGGGTGGCGAGATCGATCCCAAACTGACCGAGGAACTCGGCGAGGGACACCTCTTCAGATCCTGCACTCAGAGTCAGCCCACCTGGTGCGATCTGTGCGGGGAGTTCATCTGGGGCGTCTACAAAAAGCGTCTCCGTTGCATCTGTGAGTACCGGAACTTAACTTTCCCAAGTCCCGCTCGCAGAAGTTTCGAGGAGAAACAGAAGGGCCGGGGGTATGGAGGATACCCATGCATAAAGTGGCCAATTAAGGTATCATTAGGAGCTTTACAATTTGGGGTGTGTTAGCACCTTTGCTCCTATTCCATGCAAACCGCATCAGGTTGTTATCTTGTTTCCGGCTGAATTTTTATAACAACTGATGAGTAAGGCAGGCACAGATTCAGCAGGGGGAAAACTAGTTACCTCGTTTTTTTTAAAAGAAAAAGAAAAAAAGAAAGAAAAGAAAAAAAGAAAAGGAACCTCTTGCATTGAAAGTACAGTATAAGAGCTGTGCAAGAAAAACAAGATGACAGATCCTCTGAAAGTGGTATGTTGCATTGGTTCAAGATTTCCTTGAAAGCTGTGTATGGGAGATAATTGCATTTCCTAAAGACTCTGTATCCAGAGCAACCATTGAACGTGGGCATGTAATATATAATTAGATCTTTTCTTCTTTTCAATCTCTTTTCCAACATTGGCAAGCTGCCTGGGTACTCTGTGTAAGAGAATATTACAGGAGGGGGCTAATTAGGGTGCCTGCAAATGTGTCACAGGGTGTCTGTGAGGGTCTAATGAGAGGACTGTCATGCATGTTGCCTGTGGACCTGTTTCTGTTCTCCCCTTGCGATTTTGTGTATTTGTGCATTGGGAAACACAGGATGGGCAGGATACCCTGAGCTGTGAGTCACAGAACCAGGAGAGTCAGAGAAGGGCTTAGAATGGAGCAGTCAACAAGTTTACCAGCCACTGCCTGGCTGTTTCTCCCATAGAGGTTTCCTTTCTGGAAAATGTTTTGCCACAACACCTGGCCACATCTGGCCCATATTTGAACTCAATCTTTCTTTTGTTGGTTTCTTATACAAATTTTAGTCCAGTTTTGTTTAGGTTTGGGAGAATAATCTTGTTGATAGATAGACAGAAATAGTCCCAAGTTTGTTTATATAATTTCTTTCCAACATTCTCGTCCCAAAGGTGCTTTTTTCAGGAGGCAATTGGACTTTCTGCTTTTTCTTTGAAGACATTTCGCTTCTCATCCAAGAAGCTTCTTCAGCTCTCATTAGATGGTGGGGAATGGAAAGATTTATATTCCTTGCAGACAGCTGGTTATTTGCATTCTTTTAGAGAGTCCTTGAGGCCACTTGGAGGTTTACCTGTGTCCTACTCAGGTGAACCTGAGGACACAGATAAACCTCCAAATGGCCTAAACAACTCTCTAAAAGAATGCAAATGACCAGCTGTCTGCAAGGAATATAAATCCTTCCATTCCCCACAATCCAGTCAGAGCTGAAGAAGCTTCTTGGATGAGAAGCAAAACGTCTTCAAAGACAAAAAAGACAATCCAATTGCCTCCTGAAAAAGCACCTTTGGGACAACCATGACCTGGATGACTGAGAATCTCCATAGACACTTCCAACATTCTCTTGCATTGGAAAGAATAAAAATGTCTTTTTTGCTCTGTAAAGGCATGTGAATGAAGAATATGACATTATTATAATGCAACTGCAAATTACTGCTTAGAAATTGCCATGAAATTAATAAAACAGGAATCAGTATCTAAGTCTGAGAGTTTATGGCAATTATATTTTACTACATTTTTTTTAAACTGGATCAGTTTGTAATCTGAAAACTGCACAAACTTGAGCAAAATTTGAATTATTTTGTCCTATCAAGTAAAGTTTAGTTTACTGCAATAAAAGCAAAACAAAAGTTTTTAAAGTCCAATGGTAATCTTTGTATTTTTCTAATACATATAAACAATTTCTAGAATCCTGCAATCACTTGCTTCCAAAATAATTTTATATCTATAATTTGATCAGATCCACACATGCATGACTCTCAAATATAACATTGTTTAAAGGACTATACTAAAAAAAATACTGATTTGGCTAATATACTGTGACTTGTCTGGGGTGACTATTATCTTGTCACTTTGGTGCAGTGTGTATTTTAGTGATAACATGCATGTATGAGTTCAATTGCAGACTCAAGTATTTCCATCTGAGAAGTTACAAAGGAGCAACTCATTGAATCATAGACTTGGAAGAGATCTTGGAAATATTTTAGTCCTTGTTCAGAGCAGGAATCCTCAAGCCATCCCAGACTAATGGCTGTCCAAAATTTGTTTGAAAACCTTCGGGACATCCATGACTGTCCAAGAGGCAGGCTGTTCCACTGCTTAATAGTCCTCTTGGCCAGGAAATACCTCCTTATTTTCAGTTTGAATAAATAAAGCTTCCATGCCAAGGTTCTTACTCTACCCTTGGGTATTATGGAGAATAAATCCATACCCCCTTCTCTATGATAGCCCTTCAAGAATTAGATAACTCTATTATGTCTCCACTTCATATTTGTTTCTTTAAACCTGGGGTGTCAAACTCAATTTCATTGAGGGCTGCATCAGCATTGTGGTTGCTCTCGGGGGGGCGGGGGGGTATGGCCAGGGTGGGTGCGGCCTACTGGGTGGGCGTGGATGGAGAGGGTGTGGCCTACTGGGTGGGCATGGCCAGCTCTACATCGTTCACGTCAAGGGTGCCTGTGGGGGCCTGGGCAGGAGTGGGACAGATCTGAGGGTCTCTGGCAGAAGGGGGTGGGACCGGGGCAAGCACCAAGGCATGGTCCATTTCTTCATTCCTCACAAAGGGTGACACCTCTCCAGCATGCACCGAGGGGGTGGGGCCAACACGGCAGGGGCTGGTTCCTCGCTGTTTCTAGACAGCCTTGTGGAGCTAAGACTGAATGTGTTTCAGCATAGATGGCCACCACAAAATTGTACATTGGCTCCCGGCCGGCCTGGGCCAGGGCCAAGGCAGTGGGGGCCGTTCCCTCACTGTTTCCAGGATGGCTTCGCGGGCCACATGAAACCACTTCACGGGCCGCATCCGGCCCCCGGGCCTTGTGTTTGACATGTCTGCTTTAAACTATAAGCAATTTTCTAACTGTTCTTCATAAGTTTAGCATACAAGCCACCATCTTCATCACCATTTTCTCTACTTTTTTAAGCTTCTCAGGATCTTTCCTAAATTGTGAGAACCAGAATTGAACAATGTATTCCAGATGCAGTCTGTTCATGCAGCATAAAACTGAATTATCATTTGCCATCATTTTTATACTGTCTCTATTGATGCAACCCAAATTGCATTGCTCTTTTTTGGCAGCTGCAGTGCATTGCTGGCTTATGCTTAATGTGTAGTCTACCAAGATCCTAAATCTTTTTCACAAGTTGCTGAGCTAGATATCACCTATCTTGTACCTGTGCATCTGGTTCCCCCCCCCCAGGTTTAGAGCCTTATATTCCTTTGTACTGAAATGTGTTTTGTTAGATAGAGTCCACTGCTTGATTATCATTTCTAGGATTTTCCCAGATACGGATATCAAGCTGAGTCCACATCCTCCTTCCTCCTTTTCTTTCTAAAAAGTTAGAGCAACATTTCCACTGAATTTCAGGAATTCTCATCTTTGGCTCTAAGACCACATTCATCAGTTACTTTGGCATCCTAGAATATTATCAATCCAGACCTGGGGATTTGAATTCATTCAAAGTTGGTATGAGTTATCTCATTAGTTGCTTATCTATTTTGACCTCATTTATCTTCTACCCTCCCCCCCCCCAACACACACACATACAGTGTGACTTCTGACAGACTAGACCAGTGGTGGCGAACCTATGGCACGGATGCCAGAGGCGGCACTCGGAGCCCTCTCTGTGGGCACACGCTGTGTCTCCCCAGCCCCGCCTCCTCCCACGGCCCCTTCCTCACCACCAGTCACCCCAGAGGAGAATCGCCCCTGGGCACAGCCCACGCAAAGCAGCGCAGCCAAGGACATGGTAGCTGGGCAGCGGGGACAAGACTCCGCCCTTACGCCCTGTCACGTGCAGATGCTGCTGCGGGGCACAGGTGGAGGGTGTGGCCACCATGGCACTACTGAGCTGCCTGGGTGTGATCTGAGGCGGGCTGTGGAGGTGGTGGGTGGCCCAGTGGGCACGGCGGAGCAGGGACAGGGGTGGGGGGCGGTTTTTGGGCACTCGGTCGCCATCACTGGACTAGACCACTTTCCTTAAGCAAAAAGACAGGTGCAAACAGGAATTAAGGAGTCCAGCTTTTTCCCTTGCCCATCACTATCTCACTATCTTCTCCACCCAGCAGACTGACCATTTTTATGACTTTCCTCTTGTTCTGAACATACTCAAAAAAGTCCTCGTTCTTCACCTCTTTCTTCTCTCCCTCCTTCTCCCCCCTTCTTTTCTCACACTAATATTCATAAATTTCTCAGTGACATGTTGAAGAGCAAAAAAACTGATCTGTACAACCCCTGCCCAAGGATTTGTGCAATCCTCATACATACATTACATAAATTGCACAGCCATTATATATGTAAAGCATACCCATATTTAACATACTTATTATTACATCGTCTATATGTGCAGCTTCTCTGTTTTGCAGCATTTTAACACTGATCCCTTCTTGCCTAGTAATAATGATAGCACTGGTTTGAACTTAATTCTATCACCTTCATCCTCATTCAAATGTTTAAAATACTCCTTCTTTCACTTCAGCTCATCCCAAAGTATTTGATTGGTTTTCTTCTTGACTCTATTCATTCTTCTGGACACTCTTTCTTTAGTTCTTTTTATCAATTAACACTGTTAAGTGGAACCAGAGTTTTCATCCTAAGTGAGATTGTAAAGTATGATGTTACATGACTGCACTGTTTTGTGACAGTATACATGCAGTATACTCACACGTTTGGGATTCTCATATATAATGACTTATATTGTGGCAAGCATAATTTAAATATAAAACATAAATGTTGACATATAATCATATTTACAGTATGATTTATATTTATAAATCATAAATATAAATGTTGATATATAAAACTTACAAATTAAATTTCCTTATGCTAGTGGGCCAGTGATACTTTAAAAAGATCTGCTGACTACTAGGGAACGTGAACTGGAAGGTACTTTTGAACTCATGTATTGCTTATGGCCTTATAAATATCTGGTTGGCCAATGCAAAAATGTATTGATGGGCTAGAAATTCTTTGTTCTGAAAAAGTAGGATTCATCTTTTTTAAGCAAACAAACTTGTGATCACTATAATAACATAGTTTTTGAAAATGGTTGGCACCTCTAATTTTCTGCTATTTAAGAACAAATCCTACATGATTTCAATATCACATTTTCTTCCAGATTATAATTTCTTCTTGAAACTAGACTGGTCATTGAATCATGGCTAGGCTATTCTATTAACTGAAATAAAATAAACTAAGTTTAATTAAGTTAGTTGCTTTCCAATCTGAAATGGAATATAATTGTGTTGTACTTTGGTGCGCAATGCCATATCAGAATCAGGCATGCATAAGGAAAAATGTCTTTAAATTATCACCGAATCACAGGGCAGCATACAGCTGGTTTTTTTTCTTTTAACAAGCACAGGATAGAAGGAAGTTATGTTCTATATCTTATTACAATATGATGAAATAAGTTTAAATTCTGTTGCAGTTTTTCAATATGTGATTTGATATATAAAGCCAGATCTTTCAAAAAGTCTACTTCAGAGACATTTAAAGTTTCACTAACAGAGAACTATTAATACATAAAACCTCTCCTAAGAATAACATAGCATATTGTCTGGGATCCATTTATTGCAAGAAAAGTATGGATATGGACACACTCTCTGGGTCACCAATTTTCCTACAACCTCTTCCTTTCTCTAGGTTTTGTTCTTTTTTGTTTAGTAACTGGCCATGACTTGTGACAATGGACAAATCTGGTCCTTGATAGTCCCAGCGCCTATAACATACCTTCCAAACATGTCAATAGGTGAAGGAGGAAGGGCCGGAGGATTAACTCTGATGTAATTATATCCTCTGGTTTATGCCCATTTCTAAATTGTATTTGCAACTTGTGTAATTATTGGTTGATGCTGATTTATCTTTATTCTCCTCAATTTTTTAGCAGCCAAGTAAAAAATAATCACATCTTCTTTAAAATATATCTGCATTCACTAGCAGGAATTTTATTCTGAGCCTGTCATTTTTCAGGATGTTTGCTTTATATACTCTGAACTTTGCTCTGATTTTGTTTTGTTTTTTTAACGTTTTTTTTTTCCTGACTTCCTTCCCTAGTCATTTGGGAAATCATTTTCTGTCTCTGGTGCATCTAATATTTAGTGCTCCTATGCATTATATCTCACATATATCTACTGACTAATATTTTTCTGCAAAATCAAAGACAGTGTTTACGCAGTGAGTAAGATGCCTTGATGAGTTGATATCTTTCTCCAGCTCTGTATTGATATATTCATTTCTAATATAAGATTTTTAATCCCATTTTCTCATTTGTGTAGTTAGTAGGCAAAAGTCCAGTATAAAATGTACTGGGCATTGCTTAGAGATTATGACATTTACCACATTGAAAAAAAATGTATGTTCCTCTAATGTGGTGGATGATGTTATTAAGTTATGTAATATCACCGGCAGAGAACATACAGTACCACCAGACTCTTTGTTATGTTTGCTAAGAGAAATATAGTCATCCATATATCCAATTAAGTAAAGTAGATATTAACTCAAGGCCATCTTATTATGCACTAAAATCAGATGTAAATAAGTCACTAGGGAATATTAGAGTTTTTAAAAGACAGTGTGCCAAATCAGGCCCAAGTTAATTGAATTCAACATTTTATTCCTTCAATATCCAACCAGATGTTTCTGGAGAATATATTACTACCCTACGATCACAATATCATTATTCATATTCCTCAGCAACATTATTCATATTCCTCAGCAACTAACATTCAGAGTCAAGCTATTTTAATACTAACATAATTATGTAAGTATCATAACCGGACAGTCTTTGATAGCTTTATCCTTTATGAATTTGTATAATTGTCTCTTATAGCTATCCAGCTAGACATTTTTATAAAGATAAGTATATATTTTGTGGCAAGCCAAATATCAGGAAAAATCTGATAGCATAAGTATATTTTAAGGTATAAGCTTTCATGAGCTGCTGTTCACTTTATCAGATGTATCGATTGGTTTAACTAATATGGTAATAATATTTCCTCTATACTTGGAGTTCTAAAGTCCATTAATTTATTTTGGGTTCAAACTGGGCAAGGAATATATATGCCACTTCTGTTTATAACTAAACTTTATTCTATATATTAAACAAACAAAACAATGATACAATGTTACAACTTTACCAAAATTGTTCCATTAGAAACAAAAACAATTGAATTTAGAAAGTTTTTAAAAGAATGATTAGTTTCCCTACTTTTTGTATAATTCCTGAAATTCCTTAATTTTTGTCTCCATTATTCATCCTTACTTTGTATAACAGTAACTATAGAAACCATAACTTGTACAAGCAGGAAATTGTATCCCACATCCTCATAACTAGTCAATTTTATGAGGTTTTGTTGTGGTGAAAAATTAGAGGAAAGAGTGCTATATACATTGCCTTGGGCTGTTGAGGAAAAGATGGGATATAAATCGAACAACCAAGCCATCTGAACATCCTACTGAAGAATCCATTAGTTCTAAAAAAAATAGATTTTTTTGTTAGATTAACTAGTTTTAAATCATTAGAATCATACACATTTTAAAATCTGAGCCCATTGATTTTGTAATATTGGATACTCCAATTAAAGGCAAAGTAGAGGATTTTGGTTTAGGATAACCAAACCAAGAGTTTGACATAGCTTTAGAAGGTAGTATAATCTAGATATATGAAATGCCACAGCAGGTGGCAGCACCTAGCTGACCCTGTTATAACACTGTGGGTCTTAATAGACCAGTTTTGTTTTTTTTAAGGGAGCCTTTGTACAGGAGGCATCAATATACAAGCAGATGGATGTAACTGGATACAATTCTACAATTTCATGGTAATAATTTTATTCATAATGCACATACAGTAAGTGCAGTAAAGGCATAGAATAAAACCACAATTGTTCATGACATATAATATACTGCTCACAAAAATAAAAGGAACGCAAACCCCTTCAGTTCCATGGTAAAATGTTCCCTTTATTTTTGTGAGCAATATATTAACCGCTATACATTCAAAGTGAAAAATAAGTATTTGTTTATTTTACAGCAACTTCACAGGAGCCAATGTAAAAGAAGTAATCTAAGACTTTTTTTATACTTTTATACTTTAAGCACTGTAACCAAATTTTAAGTGTAATCTTGGCACGAATTTATTGCAGTAAAATGGAGCTCCTAAATGTAAAAGTGGCTATTCTGGGTATGTAATAGATTCAAATGACTTTGGCATGACCCTGGGAGAAATGCACAGGCACCACCAGCACAAGATCAACCAGCAGGGTTTTCAAATAACCAGTGTTTACCACCAATTTGTAGTGGTATCTTTCTTAAAACCTCAGTCCACATGGAAAAGTATGGATAATTGATAAAGTTGGGCCAGCTTTGGAGAGTTGGAAGAGAAGGCACTGTATCATGGTGATTCTTTTCTTCTCTGGTCAGTTTCAATTAGTATTGGGTTGGGGAGAGGTCAAACACAAGGCCCTGCCTTGAGGGGACTCTTAGCACTTTAGCCTCTCTTGGCTCCAATTTAATATCTACATGAAGCCACTGAGTGAAGTTATTAAGGGCATAGGGTACAGTATCATCACTGTGCTGCTAATATCCAGTTGTACTTATCCACCTAGGGCTGACCAAGCAATGGCTAAGAATCAGGCTTCAACTCAAGCACAGGAAGATATCTCTATGGTGTTTAAGTGCCCTTGTTCTGGACATTTTTCATCTTCAGTTCTGACTGCGGGTACATTTCCCAGACAGAACTGGAGTGCAGTTTGGAAGTCCATTGGATTCACTGTTCCTGCTCAAAGCACAGGTGGCAGCTATGGCTAGGAAGGTCTTTGCACAAGCTCATCTTGTGCACCAATTGCACCCATTCTTGGACTGGAAGGCTTTGCTAGTGGAGAGTCATATCTTAGTCACCTTTCATTTGGATTAATGTAATGTGCTGTACTGCAGGTGGGGCTATTCTTGAAGAGCATTTAGATGCAGTGGAGCAGCACAGCAAGTTTTGATATTTCTTGTTATGGTCATATAACACCACTGCTCTTCATGCTGCATACAAGATGCTGATCATCACCTCTAAAACCCTAAATAACACAGGGCGGATTATTTGAACACTGCTTCTCTTTCATTATTTCTGCTCGCCCTACCAGATCTAACAGAGAGACTATGTTCTATGCCCTTTCCACCAAACAATGTCCTTTTGATGGATGTCAGAGTTGTTCCTTCTTGGTGGCAGCACCAGCCTTATGTAGTAGCTGTTTGCCCAGGCCTTTGGGTCACAAAGTTAGGTGAGCAAAGTTAGGTTGATGTGTTTTCTTTTTGTGATTTTCTCTTTTGTGGGTTTTAAGATTTTATATTGGGCATCAGGGGTTTTATTTTGTGATTTTTAATTTCCATATGCCATCCATAGGCATTTTTGTGAGGTGATTGGCCATATAAATTATTTAAATAAATAAATAAAGTTAATTAAAGGTCTTAAAGATAGTTTATTGTTGATTTGGACTACTAAGCTTCTCACAGCTAGGGAGATCTGTAACACACAGGGCTGAAACTCAAAGTGAAAAACAGGAAGAGATGAGACAAGATGATCAGGGTAAAACAGAATAACCTCTATTTTTCTATGTTCAATCTAAGATAATGGAGCACATGCAATCTGAAATTCTGTGTAGGAACAGAAAGTTATGCCCACATTGTATCATCCAGAGTAAGAACATCTGGAAAATGACAACATACAAGGGGTGGTTGAATTTAGAATACAAAATCAGAGAGCCAGAATTAGATAAAGAGATGAAGAGAATAATAAGGGACCCGATGACAAAGTTCAAGAAATGGAGCTCAAAGACTAGAAATAAAATGAGATATTCAGAAACATCTATTTTTAAACACTTAGATTTTCACATTCGTGAACATTTTTCATCTGACTGACTTCCTAAAACACCTGCTACACATGAGTTTCTTTCAACTTGTTTTCACAAGTATTGTCATTTTTTTTCCTGAAAGTGTTGATATTTCTACATATAGAAGATATCTCATGTTCATAGGCAGAAAACTATGTAAAATGACATCATGAGGCAAATTATGCCATTATATTCTTGGGCACTAATGTCCAATCATAGATTTTTCTATCATGATGTACGGTATATTATATAACTTGCCTCTCCACCGCAAAGTTAACTGTGAACAAGTCTGAACCAGTCAGTTTATAAAGGATGTTGCAAACCATCATATATTAAGGAGACCATAGAAAAATTGAGGAAAATTGAGCAAGCATATTTTAGTGTTTGATTGCAGTCCTTTCTGGCCGGTTCAAGATACAAGCACAAACTACTTGGAATGTACATATTGAGGGGGGAAAAAGGCAATCAAGGAAGGCATTCTCTCTGGTGAGGATGGCACTGTGCCCTAGCACCATGTGATTGGCATTAAACATTCCTTTCAAATGAGCATACTTCCTAGACAGCAGTTACAGCTGAATAAGCAGTCTCCTTCTTTAAAAATAAGGCTTTTATCTTTACAGGCAGCAGATCAACTGCCAAAGAAAGGTGATGCACTGGGATACAGAGGCTCTTTCAGGCCTTTCATTTGAAGCATGGGAGATCCCAATCTTTATTTGGCCTGCTGTCTTTCTGCCAATAATTGTCAATGGCTGCATCGCGGAGATTAGGCCTGCATGGAACAAAAATATCAAAGTTGAAATGAAAATTCTAAAAATTGTTAAAAGAAAATGCTCATTAAAATTTTGGGGTGAAAATATGAGTGAATGATCAAAGCATATTTTTGAAATGACACGAACTGCTTGATCGCTTATTTGTGACATTTCTTTTCTACCTGATTTTGTCCCTGTAACTTCTGGATTTATTTTTTCCCCTTAGATTGCAAGTTCATCTGTCATTACCGATGCCGTGCTCTAATCCGACTTGATTGCAGGGGTCCCAGATATAAAAATGAGCAGGAAGAAGGCAATGAGCAGACAATAGAAAAAGACACTAATGTGGTAAGATTTTTAATAATAATAATAATAATAATAATAATAATAATAATAATAATAATAATAATAATAATAGTTGGAAGGGCCTTGGAGGTCTTCTAGTCCAACTCCCTGCTCAGGCAGGAAACCCTATACCATTTCAGACAAATGGCTGTCCAGTTTCTTCTTAAAAACTTCCAGTGTTGGAGCATTCACAGCTTCTGGAGGCAGGTTGTGCCATTGATTAATTGTTCTAACTGTCAGGAAATTTCTCCTTAGTTCTAGGTTGCTTCTCTCCTTGTTTAGTTTCCATCCATTGCTTCTTGTCCTGCCTTAAGGTATTTTGGAGAATAGCTTGACTCCCTCTTCTTTATGTCAACCCCTGAGTTATCATGTCCCCCCTCATCCTTCTCTTCATTAAACTAGACATACCCAATTCCAGCAACCGTTCCTTATATGTTTCAACCTCCAGTCCCCTAATTAAATAATAATGTAATGGGAGGAGGAGATTGCATTGTTATATTGGAATGGCAAAGAACATTCCAAAATAAAGCAAAAGATCCAAGAATCCATCCTTAATATTTTGTAGATAAAGGATTTCACATAGCAAGTGAATTGCCTCTAAGTTCACTAAGAGCTATCACTAGATTGAATGGGTCAATAGTGAACATAAAGTGACTTTATATTGCACTAGGTGGTCTCTAGGTCATGGCATCTGGAGCTGCTGGGATCACTAGTTTTGCGACATCACAAATTACATCTGATTTACAAGCACTTACAAACATTCCCAATAGAATGTTTAGTAATATCACTCCAGAAAAAAATGGGGGCTATTATTTAGATGACACATTACTGTAAATAATCCAATGTGCCTTCGTCTGGTTGAAATAATTTTCCTAAAACAGAAAGGAAAGCTTTATTGCGCTCACAAAATAATATTCTATTTTCAATACAATCTGAGACTTGGCAGAAGGAAAACAAGATCATAAATGTGTCAGAGTGGTTTTGAAAGATCCAGTTTCATCTTCTAATGGTGATGCTGCTCTCTACAGCTGGAACTTGATGCTGCTAAAATGACCCTGAGGTCAGTACTTGCAGGGGGGGGGGGAACAAACCAAGCACCTAGATAGGCAAGATTCCCATCAGACCAGCTGGAAAGGTTCATTGCAATTAACACTTTGTCATCTATTGGAGCTATAGTACCATACCACTTAGCAACATCACTCATACACTATTCCCAGATGAGAATAAATTATCTAGTATCCCTTACAGAAATATATACCCAATGCTCTTCTGTTCCTGTCTGTTATGCATTGCTATATAATTTAAGCTATTGTACTAAGTATCTTAAAAGCCCACCTGGCTTGGTATCTCTTTCCCTTTCAGCACTGCTTTACTTAGATTTAATTGCTTGGGGAACATTGCCATTTCAGAAAGCAGGTTTGGAATGGCTTTTTAAAATTCTCCTTCTTTTAAAGAACACTGTCATAGTAGGCAAGAGGTTGTTAGATTTTTTTCTGCCCTTGCATTACTACTTTGCTCCTACTATACAATTATAACATAAGGGGTATTCATACGTGCTATCAATGCCTGCAGTCTGAAATGATGATCCTTCTTCTCTCTTGCCTTAAAACTGAGACTACAAGTAGTCCTTGACTTATGACCAGTCACTTGGTGACCATTCAAAGTTACATAGACCTCTCCAAGGCTACTTACAACCTGGATTTGAAGTTCCAATAGCCATCCTGCCCCACAGAATTGTATTTTGGGCAGTTGGATACCAGCCCACATTTACAGCTGTTTGCAGTGTCCCATGATCACATGAATGTAATTTATGACACTTATTGCCAGAAACTGACATTTACTTCCAGTCTCTGATTTTAAAAAATGCCCATTGTGGACAGCGGGCTTGCTTAATGATCACCATGTTTGCCAAACAACTACCATAAAAAATAGATTATAAAATCAGGTGTGGTCACATGGTGACCCACTTAATGACTAGCACAACTTATAACCCTAATTCTGGGGGCAATTACACTCTTAAGTTGAGGACTACCTGTAGTCAGTTTTCTGGTGTGTGGTCCAGCCAACCTTTCTGGTCTTGGGCCTTCTTTATTATCATAGTCTTTGAGGTGCTGGCTTAGAAACCAAAAGACTGAGTTCCAGGCTTCCCTTAGGGCAGCAGCTCCCAACCTTTGCTATACCCCGCGCCCCTAGAACGCTTCTGATATATTCTCGCACCCCTTACAAAAGTTCAAAATAACAGTAATGAGTTATGCATATACATTATAATTTTGAAAACCCAAGCTTTGGACCCCCTGGAATATCGTCTTGCACCTCCAGTTGGGAACCCCTGCCTTAGGGCATGAAAGCCAGCAAGGTAACTCTGGAGCAGTCACTTTTGGCCCAACCCACCTTACGGGATTGTTGTGGGGAAAAATAGACAGGAATATTAGGTATGGTTGTCACCTTGAGCTATATATATAAAATGGTGGGATAAAAACCTAGTAATAAAATAGCAAGTTTCCACTCTGCAGAGGGAAAAAATGGAAGAGATGTAGGATTACCATACCATTCATCTGTTTATATGCTACTAAAACTCTTGTTCCTGTAACTTTTAACTGGGCAAAATGGTATATCATAGGGCAAACATTTTTCAGCCAAGGTACCTCCAATGGCTTAACTTAACAGAATGCATTCAAAATGGAATTGAAATTTGGCAACTTGTATGAAACATTTTATAGCATAAAATTATGAAAGCTTATGACAGTACAAAATATCAAACATTTCCTATGCTGATGTTTGACTGTGCTATTCAAGTTGTGCTATTCTAATTCGGCATGGACTAATTTCAAGGCAAGACGCAGCTCTGAATGTATCTTTTCCAGTGAAGGCAGTACATTAGCAGCTCTGTCCCTGTTGAAGGCATTGAGGAATCTAGTAAGGAAGTAACTCTTGAAAGGATGACCCCAAGGAGTCAGGGGTAGTCTAAGTATTAAATGTGCATATAGGGTAGCAACAGTGCCAATTCATCTTTCTCTTATTACAGCAAATCAGCCAAAGATTGTGCACTACGGCGCTCTACACACTGTAAAAATTTCTACTTTAAAAATGGGATTCCTTTCTAGTTTCCTTCTGAATCACACAGTTGGTAGACAAAATTTAAACAAAATTGCCCTACGGCTCTGATTCTTGTTCCTAGCGAGCAGAAAGGAAAATCAATCCGGTGAAAGAAAATAAGCAAGTTTAATGTTGTATTCCTCAAGCGAGCCGCCGACCATCGAATGGGGGAGGGGGGAGAGGGAAGAGAGAAAAATGACTCCTACTCCGGGAGGGCTGGGAAAGGGCGCCGAAGACAAAGCCAGCAAAAGTGACGCCAACTCGCGCGCGGCTCTGCTCGGACGATGAAATCACCCCAGCCGCCCGCATGAGGAGGAAACGGGCGGGGCCTCCTGGCCTGAGAAGAAGCAGACGGGCTCTTACTCACCCAATCAGCGGGCGGCCGCGGCCGCTGTCTACGTTTCAATCCCAACGGCTGCAGGAGGGCGTGCGTAAAGGGGGGGGTGCTTCCTACGCCGCCGGCTCCTCCTCCTCCTCCTCCAAAGCCGGGGTTGTAGCCGTTTTCGCCGGGCGCCTGGCAGAGGGCGAGTGGGAGCGTTTGGCCGTCCGTTTGGGTCCGGCAGCTAGCGAGGGTCGGAGCGGAAGCCGCAGGGTCAGCCTCCTTAGCGGCGTCCATTCGAAGGGACTCCCTTTAACTCCCCAGTACCAAGAGGAGAAGACTGCGAGGAGAATTAATTCCCGCGGCTTGAGTTCTCGGGAGTTAATTGTTCGTCGCGTGGCGGAATTGTGTGAGTTGGCCGAAGCTCCGTAGGCGCTGTGTGTGTGTGTGTGCGTGTGTGACAAAGGAGCTGGCGAGTGGGGTCGACTAGCGGCCTCCCGAGGAAGAAGCTGTGCGAGAAGAAGCTCCCTGTCCGGTCGTGCCCCGCTGCCGGCTCTTCCTCCTCTGGCGAAGTAGGGCATGAGGGAAAGTGACGCGGCGGCCACTCCATCCTTCGAGATGACTTGGAGCAGCACTACGAGCAGCGGCTACTGCAGCCAGGAAGACTCGGACTCGGAGCTGGAGCAGTACTTCACGGCCCGCACCTCGTTCATCCGCAAACCCCACAAGGAAAAGGTGAAAGGCGCACAACAGCCGTCTCTCTTTATTCGCAAACAGGGCTCTTCGATCTGCGGAAAGGCTGGTGTTGTCTGCGCTACTATCCGTTGCAGTCTGTAGTTTGCTGTGAAGAGAATCGAGCGATACCTGGATCTTGTTTTAGCTTGTAGGGTCGATAATTCCGCAGGGGTAGGCAACCTTGGCTCTTTTATGACTCGTGGACTTCAACTCCCAGCTGGCTCAGGAATTCTGGGAGTTGAAGTCCACGAGTCATAAAAGAGCCAAGGTTGACTACCCCTGGTCTAGAGTATTATATTTCTTACTGGCTTATTTATATTCTTTGCATGTAACATGGCTGATGGTATATTCGGTTAAAAGGACTGTGCCGACCCTGATTCCCCACCCCCATTCATTTATTCTTTGTTAACCCAAAAATGACTTTTGTGCTGTACAGCATGTTAGACAACAACTGCTCTCTAAAATCAGTATCTGAATCCAGCCGTGGTTCTTTAAGGGTATTTTATTCTATGGTTTGAGTGTCTGCTTGCACCCCATCGGTTATGATTTGTTTAACCATGCTATAATATGCTATATAACAGCCATAGAGTGTGTTTGTGTTTATTTGCTGCTGCCGCCTAGTATCTGTTAGTTGGATGAACATATCTTTTTCTATTCTTTGAATGGAAATATATATTTGTTTCCTATCCTGTACGTTACATGCACAGCAGTAAACTAAGGAAAGCTTATTTTGTATTTTAGTTTGGTTTGTATGTTTTTGCTTTTCTATGTGCTAATACAATTATTCTGACCTTTCACATGATGTCAGTAGAAGTAGGAAAAAGAAAACTGAAAGTCATGAAGATAAGAAATTACTCTTCATTCAATAATAAATGTATGAAGTACTTACATAAGGGCTAAATGTAATTATAATTATAGCATGGTACTATAATGATCATTTGTAAAATGTTTTCTGTTATTGGGTTAAGTTTGTAGATGGAGGACTGGAATGAAGGTACTTTTGATCATGTGATGCCACCAAATGATTCAAATTATTCCTTTAGAATATTTCTAGATTATTGGAAAGCAGTACATAGGGTCTGTAGGCTTTCAGAAATTATAGAGATTAATCTCTGAAAGCCTACAGACCCTATGAAATGGTATGGAAGCTATTGATATTTCCATTTGTAATCTATAGTTGCTTTTGCTCTGGCCTATATCGTTTTGTGCTTAAGCTTGCAGGAAATACTTTGAAAGTATAATATAGTGGTTTATTGAATTTAGAAGTTTTAGAGAATGTCTTTATTGGATACAGTTTGTTCACATAATATATAAAGCAATACATATTCTTGCTGCACTTTCTTTAGAGATGTTAACTGAGGCTAAGGGAGGCAACACAATGTGAATAGTTCTTTTGGACTTGGGTAGGAAAATATTGTAGAATAATAGCTTTCAAATAATTTTCCTTTGCCATGCTATTGTGCTACAAAACAAAATATAGTATCTAGTTTACCTAAACACCCAGCAAAAGCAGTTAAGATTATCTGAATTGAAGGAGTGTTATAAAATGGCTTATCTTTAACCCACGATAAGGTCATCTTCTGCATGACTTAGTGTGTGGTGCATTAGCCCAATTAGGCTTGTGATTTAAAATATGTGAAACAAGCCAGTTTAAGCTGTTTCCATTATAGTAACTGGAGCTTTCCATATAAGGGAAGATAATGCTGCTTATTTCTGGAGGGGAAAAGCCATTTAATTCTGGCTTACCTTTCAGCAGATCCTTTCATTTATTTGCATTGGCAATCAATAATCAGCAGGAAAATTATCTGTTACAAGACCATAAGTTTGGAGTCATGGATAATGGGTACCTTTGAAAGACATATTTATTGAAAGATAAGAGACAATCATAATTAAGGAAATATGATAGAGCAGAGTTGTAATACAGCCTGCCTGAATTAATAAAGAGGAAATTGGCAATACAGTATATAATACCTCTTAGTGCTCAGATCTAGGAGCAAGTCAGGCTTGAGAAGTGGAATTAGAACTCTGAATCCACCAGTAAAGCATCTGTAATCAGTGTGACTTCTCACATGATCTAATGTGCTATATGAAGTTTAATTTTGTAAATCTCCACTAGTGTGGCTTGTTCCTTTCCAGGAAGAACATGTCTATCTTGTCTGACCTGTACTGGATAGAGGTAATAAATCAGAAGTTTCTGTAATAAGTGTAAAACCTGTAGGCTGACAAAGAGTTTCCGTAATGAGTCTGAAAACTGTAGGCTGACAAAAGGACAGGAATGAATGAGATTTTTATTCATGCCCCTATCCCTGTTTTTAGGGTATGGTTGTTAAGATCAAATAATGAACTCTGTGTATCCATCCTGAAAGAGATGAATGGAGGTGCGATACAGAGAATGACATTCTCTGTAGAAGTTGCCTCTCTCTGGAATAGCTGGCCCCTGAGGCCAGCTGTGTCCCACCTTGGATATTATTCCATAAAATGGTAAAGACAGTTCTCTTTGGAGGAGGGAGAGGGCTTGTCCAATGGCAGCAAGTTTTGATTGCAGTTATTATTAATATTTTTGTTATAATGGTTTTACTGTCTACTATTTTGCTGTACATTTTATGGCTCTTTTATTAATTTTTGTAGTATTGTAGGCTGCCTAGAGTTTCAAGAAGAGGCAGCATACAAATAATTGTAAGTAAATAATGATATGTTAATAACATATTCTTCCAAGCATCCAGTGAAATTTATTTATTTGAAACCAAATTCTGGGCAACTTAATCAAGAAGAAAATCTCATATGTACATTAAAACCCATAAGCAATATGGGTTTTCAAAGTATTTCAAAATATGTCCCTTTTCATTTGTGATGTGGAAGTCTCTGGAAAATTGGCTGAAGTTGATCCTAACTTACTTTATGAATGTATGTTTAATGTTATATTCTGGTTGTTACTTCCATCTCATGTAAGAAGGCAGTTTCCTAATATTATAAATGTAGGCCTTGGCCTACTGTATTCTTTGATTTGACATGTATGCCTAAATATAGTCCAAAGGATATTTTACAAATAGTTCCAGTGTTGATTTCTGTGTAACAGAAATGAATGGGGAGAAGAAATGGTAAAGATTCACCTAGATTATAAAAGAAGGAACCATTTTGCTTAACTCTGAAAATTATCAAAAATGACCCAGATATTTAATGCAGAGGGTAAACAAGTTCCCAGTTGGAAAGAGAAGCAATTATATTTGGGTGGGTTTATTATTTATTATAAGGTGCTGTATTTGATTGAAAGCCATAGTTGCATATACAGTAGTAGATGGTAGGAAGGGATTTGGCTGATACATAATTTGGGTATGTGATGAGCAAGAATATATTTTTGTTCATATTACAGAATTTATTATAAGCTACAAAATATGAGTAGTATCAGTTCTAATCAGCCCTAGTATACACGGCTTTTGGCAACAAATTGTGGGAGTTGTAGTCCAAAGCATCTGGAAATCATCCCAGTATGAAGATCTTCATTATTCTATCAGCAGTTTCAACTCTTGTATTATCGAATATCTGGAATGTTTGATTCTGTATGAGTCTTTCAAAATCTGAAAGGAACTTTAAGAAAGCAGAAGAGTGCTCATCTTTGTGAGAAGGATGCTATATTTTAGTTTATCCAAAAAGTCTGAACTGTATTACAATTTTGACAAGGAAATTAGTGTTCTCCTAATGTTTAGGGTTTTTTTCTTGAAGGGAAAGAATGAATTATAAGAAGGCAGAGATTATATAGCTCAGAGTTAAAAGTTTTTGAGCCCCATGCAAGGTGGTGGTGATTACATATATAGCCTTATAGGAATTGGACACTTGTTATTTTCAGGATTATTTGCTCCAAATACAATCTGTTACCCAAAACTGAGAAGGAGCATTCATGAGATTAAGCCAGCCTTCTCACTTGCAGTGGCCTTAAATTCAAACACCTTGTCTCTTGAAATCAGTAAGACTCCCAACCCTTTGGTAGTTTGGAAGCAAATGAAACTGGGCCTTTGAAAGTTTTTTTTCAGTAATTGACAATAACACAGAAACACACATATTTGTTACTTGGTTTTATTTATTGAATTTCATATTTTGCTTTCTTTAACAGTACGCTTTTGTTACATGGAAGTGAGAATTGGATATGTCAAGAAAAACAGAGTAAATGAACTGAGGTACACGCACATACAAGAAAGGATCAAGAATATGTGGTGTTGAATCAATATGGATTTAATACAAAAATGAGTGACCAGAAACGCTGGGACTGTCAGAACTAAGTAATGCAGTCTCTTGACATTATGCTTTACAACTGCATCACTTAGTGATGGCAATCCTGGTCCCAATTGCCATTATAACATGAGGACTATCCATATAAAACAAATATATGAAGGAAGAGTGAATAGATCAGGAGGAGAGAGAAAGCCAATACTATTGTAGTTTGGTGGAATTGTTTCTATCAAAAAGAAAGAGGTGAAAAGTTTATAGAACAAGAGACAGTGTTTGAAGTGGGGTATTGATGTGATGGAAGCGAAGATTATATGCATAGAAAAGGATGAAGAATGTTCTGAATAATGTTTGTGGAAACTCGTGATAAATATATTTCAAGAGTAATAGTTGTATTTGCTAAAATTGGAATAATACAAAACTGGCAAGTTCTCTTGAACTAGAAATAGTACTATAATTGGTAGTTCTCAATCAATGGTATGAATATCACTTACATTGAGACTCAAAAGTACCGGTAGTTTAGATGTAACACAGTAAATAATACTGATTTTAAAATAATACCTGTAAAAACATAAAGGTTTTGTCTTTAAAATAGTAGCATTTTTGTTTCTATCACAAAACATTCAGATTCTTGGATAGTAATTAGTAGAAGTTGATCTAGCAGCTAATCCAATAAAAAATTCAGAATTGTATTTGAAGATTTGAATACTAATGCTAGTGTAATCTAGGAGCATGATTTGCCATTGATTACTGTATTTGAATAAGCTAGATATAAGGTTGTATATGCTATACAAAATTTACTTAAGTACTATCAGTAGATACAGTTGACTTATTCCATATTAAAATGGTCAATTAATATTTTCATAAAAAATGAGAGTTATCCATCTTGGGTCCTAGAGGCAGTTCTGTGTCATGTAAACAGGATATCCATGTCCCTAACATGCTGTTCTTTTGGATGGGTGGGATTCTCTATCCTATCCAGGTCATAATTTACTTCATTGTCCCACCCTTATGGTTTTCCTCTTGCTCTTTTCCACAGGATGCAAGAACTTCCATTTTGCTCATTAGATTAGATTATTATGCCTGAGAAATCCTCTTTGCCCTTATACACCCAGCTTCCTGTAAGTCAGTTGTGGTTTAGGCTTTAGTGGATTTCTCATACTTCATATAAATCTGCAGGGTAGTGAATTGTATATTTATTAAAAAGCTAATTGTTCTCTATTTCTGAGACTGGTTTAATTAATAGACTAAAAAAAGCTAATAAAACAAAATTGCAAGAAAACGTGGCAGGAAAGTGATTAGCGCAAATAGATTTTTTTCAGGAATTGACAACACTGTACAGCATTGTAAAAGTCTTAAGATAGTTCTATTTGATGAGCTTTTATTTTATATACTTTTTACATCTATTTTAGTCATGTGAGAACCAAAATAGAATTTTTCCAGATTCTGATTTGAAGCAATATTACTATGTGAAAAAATAGGTTAACTGTGTTATTAAATATATATTATTTTGCTGAGTGAAGAAATGCAAGATGAAGGTTATATAATTCTTACAAATGATTAATGCTATATGAGTAATGGGTTGAAGTGGAAAATTAAAACAATAAGCTTCACTGTGACACACACAAACACTGTTCTTTAGAGGGACCAGGGAAAACTATGAGTCACTCTAGAAAGGTATTGCTTTATTATTTTCCTTAAACAAAAGAGATGTATAAATGTTTCAGAATCTTACTGTACCTCTTGTACATTAGTAGTATACAGTAAGAACTCCACAGTAAGGACATGAGCCCAAACAAAGTTGATTAAATATATACTGAACATTTTATATATGACTGGGACCCTCCAATCTACCATCTGTGTGCAGTCTGAAGCACATTTTAGATCCCATACCCTCTCACTTATAAGAGCTGATGCTCTAGTTGTTCCAAGTTGGCTTTTCCTGCACTTTTTCCCTTCAGTAAAGGTGAGGATGGTAGAAGCTTGCAAAATCTGACACTCGAGAACACTGCAAGTGGTTGCTCCGCTGTAGTACATTCCCCGCTTAAAGATATTAGTCTTATTTTCTAAAATCAAAGATGAGTTGATTAGGGAAAAAATGCAGCAGGAATAGAGACTTAAGTTCCCAAAGTTCCATTAAGTCAGATTTACTTTCCTATCTGGCTGATAATTAGGTTCCACTGGGTGGAATAACTATTCTTCTCCATCCTTCTCACATATATACATGTTTTAGAATTCCTGATTTGAGAGAGGATTTTCTTTTATTAATTAATTTGCTTATCCAAAAAATATTGCAGGGCAGCATATGAAGACTATCCTCCATTTTCACCCTCTAGTCTAAAATACTTTCATGATTTTAATTTAATGATTCACATAAAACAACAAAAACATATCCTTGGGATGGAAAGTGTTCAGATATGTTGATAAAATGGTTGTTCTTAGATGTCAGCTAAGAGAATGCCAAAAGAAGGTGGTTTCTCTGTAAAAGTGGTGCTTCTATTTTCACTCTTTCACTCTATCCTGAAATTTGTGGCACTAAAAATTCTTTTTAGACATAACCAATCTTGATAGTTTTTTAATATGGTTCTCCATTCCATTTAATATGGCTGAGTTTTTTGTGATTTTTGTAATGATCAGGCTGATAAAAAGAACCTCTCTCAAACCTTGTTAGTCTATAGTTTTGGCACCTCCTATCCTTACTTTACAAATATAAGGAAATTAAATGGATTGGTGACAATCCTTTGAAAATACTGGAAATGCTAAAGAGATGGACCTCTCGGGAGTTTGGATTACATTAATTTATGCTGCTATCATTCATTGTAAAACACTGGTTTCCGTTGGAAAAATGGCATATAATTTTAAATTTGTCATTATTTTGCTAATAAATCCATGAGAGATGTGTCTTGCTAACAAATTATTATTCTTCAGCACTTCTGTCTATAATTCAGTTTGTTTTTACATTATTTGTAAAATTTTGTATCCCACCTTTCCTCCAAGGAACTTTGCGTAATTTTATATCTCAACAGCTGAGCAGTAAACTAAACTGATTTGCCTAAAGCAGGGGTGTCAAACTGCCGGCCTATGGGCCGGTTGCATCATGTGGAGGCCGTGCCCACCCCAGCTCCGGCAATGCGAAAAAAGTCGCAATACATTGCAACATGTCACGTGACACGGCAAGTTTGACACCTGTGGCCTAAAGCCACTACAAGGATTTCAGTTTAGGATTACCACATGCAAATATTGCATTTGAATCTCTATCAAATTCATATAATTGTACAGAAATCGTTAAAAGTTTTTCTGTTGTCCCTTTCATATGTGTATCATACAATTTAAGCATAAAACTATGCTTGTCTTGTCTCCGAAGGATTCTGTCTGGGGAAATGGGAGCCAGTCACATAAATCATTGACTCATACACTTACTATTGTGGTGACATAGGAAATGATTTTCAGTAATCCTTAGAGATTTCAGATTGGTTTTTAATGATCTCATCTGGAATTCCCCACAATCTCCCATCCTCCACTAGAGAATGCCAGCAGGAAGAGAGGCTGATGCAATCAGAAGCAAATAACCGAAAAGCAGGGAAAGAGAAACTAGGATTTTGTTACACTTGTAGGTAAAAGTTGTTTTATGTGTACAGTTCGCTAGCGTGAAAGGTGTACTTTAGTATGGGACCTGAAGTGTTCTTGTTAATCTGAAGTGTTAAATTCATAGAGTAGAAGTTCCCATATTCTTAATTAAATTCTTAATTTAAAAAGGATTTTAAAAGATGGTCTACTGAATCTAGCTTTTCTGAGTCATGTCCTTTTTATATCAATAGAATTATCTATTGTTCATTAGCAAAACAAGATAGAATTATCCAGTGGTGACTTGCTAAGATCTTCTCAAGATAGTTGCACCTTGCAATTACTGACACACAGATTTATTTATCCATCCTTCTATCTCAGGATTGTAGTCATTAGCAATATATGAGACATCCCATTATCTCACTAAACACAATTCAGTCCCCCAAAATTAAATACATGATCAATCCCCTCCCCCACTAATTTAGGGACCAAGGCTTGTCTATAAAAAGGAAGGTCTTCGTCATCTTAAGTTCAGCTGTTCCATAAGTAGGGACTGCTGTATGTAAAATAAATCTTACTTTCTGCTATGTGCTCTTGTCATTTTCTGCCAATGCAGGCCTTAAGTGCTTTGTCTACAGGATAGGCTACTCAGAATGGATCAGATGGTTCCTTCTGCAGATTGTTCCTCTGCACAAGAATATATCTCATTTCTGCCTACAAGTGTACCTCACTTAAAGTTGGGATTTTGAAATTTCTATCATTAAATGACATAGTCATAATGCGCAGTGTCACATGATTGCTTAGCCACAGAAAATCTGATACTCCTGGTTGCTGTCGTTAAGTGAATCACCATGCGTCATTAAGCAAAGACTTCACATGGTCACCATTTGCAACCTCTTGCCGACTCTCATTGACTTTGCTTGCTGGAAGCCAGAAAAGTCACAAATGATGATCATGGGACACTGCAGCATTCGACTCAGGTGCCCAATAATTATGTGAGCACAGGGTCATTGCGACTGATGTGAGTACGAGGACCATTGTAGCTACCACTCATTCAGCATTCGTAGTTTGAGCAGTTGCTGAATGACTAGTTAAACGAGGGTTATCTGTACTTGGGCAAAGAGGAAAGCTCCCCATCCCCTTCTCTCAGAATAGAACTCCTATAATTATTCCACAAACTGAGTGATTGGCTTTTATGAATATTGTATGCCTCTATATCTGGAACTTTGTTATCCTTTGAAGACTTCCTGCCTCATTGTTACAATATTATGAAAAAAATCTTAGAGATTAATTATCTTGCTTTAAAAACAAAACAAAATAGCATGTTTTTGTAACAATAATATATAAATGTTCAGAGACATTGTTTTCTCAATATCTTGCTAGCCACAACAATAACACAGTGCAAGACTTATTTATAGGCAATGTTCCTTTAGCATTGCCTTTCACCATCCTTTTTATGGTACAGTATTAGAGAAATAAGAAAAAATGGTAAAATAGTAATTAAAACATAAATTTTATATTAGTATAGTCCTAACAAATTTTGCAGTGGTAGCAGTAATAGTAGTAGTAGTAGTAGTAGTAGTAGTAGTAGTAGTAGTAGTAATAATAATAATAATAATAATAATAATAATAATAATAATAATAATAATAATAATAATAATAATAATAATAATAAAGTTGGAAGGGACCTTGGAGGTCATCTAGTCCAACCCCCTGCTCAGGCAGGAAACCCTATACCATTTTGGACAAATGGCTATCCAGTCTCTTTTGTTCATGGTTATCTTTACTAAATGCCAGTTTTGTAGCTGCTGGGAATTTCAGCTGGTAGCAAGGTGCTGTAATTTTCAGGAGTAATTTTAACTATTCCTTCTGGCTTTCATGAGGTAATAGAACTCTGGGTGGCAGCCTACTGCATATTAATTATGAGACTAATTAACTCTCATGTAATTGGGTTTGGTGTAACATCAAACAAAGGTGTGGTGTGTTATTATTTCAGTTTCTCTTGTTACGCCCAATGATGATATCAAAGGATTTTTGTTCTCTGCTTTTTGCAGCTGATGCTGGGAAATGTAAGATTGCTTCAAGAACTACAGCTTGGTACAGTGAACTCACTCATGCCGAGTGAATAAAGGAATTGGTGGAGTAAAACAAACTTCACCTGATGTTTGGGGGAGCTAGGGTTGGGGTTTGATTTTCAATATCATATTTCATTATACTACTCCTCACTATTTATACTATTGTAGTTAACAGCTATATTGTCCAAAGAGCAATGCATACTACTAAACTGTTTTTTACATTTCTTTTCAAGAGAAGCTTAGATTTTGCCAGAAATGTTTTAACAGCGCAGAGCCTTGGTTCATATGCTATTTTCACTGTAAATGGCTTTATTAGCAAGTATCTAAAGTACATTTTGAATCCAGAAAGTTTCAAAGAACAGTTTCTTAGATATTCAGACATGTTTATCGTTTAAATTCCCCTTTAGATTTCACCTGTAATGGTTGTCCTGGTTAAATGAGATAGGGGAAATTGTCTGTAGGAAACTTGAAATAAGGATGTATAAGACTGAGCATTAAAAGCAGCTTTATGATTTTTTAAAATGAAGGTACCGATAAACTATTTCTGCTTTCCTTTGGCAGATCTATCCCCTTCTTCCAAAGGTAATAACTAGATTTTTGACTTAGTAATTGGAAGCAGTGGCTTGCTTCCAAATACACAAATTCAATGTGAGGGAAAGTTTATCTGTTTCTTCTCTGTAAAGAAGTAGGCTTCCTTGTACATAGGTGATAGCAAAAACAAGTGTAAAATTGCATTTTATTTGTTCTGAGACTTACAGAATAGACTAATTTAAATATATTGATTCTTCTGCAGGATGAACAGATTGACTGGGAGAAAACCATTTTGTCCCAAGCTGAGATTGAACAAAAGATAAAAGAATATAATAGCCAGATAAACAGTAACCTCTTTATGAGTTTGGTAAGTTTAAGAACAACTGTAATTCAAGGCCCCAAATATATTTCTACATCTCAGCAACAGAGGCCTCTGTCTTTCCTTAATCACTAACTCAGTCATTAAAATATTAACATTGAAATAATTTCATATATATAATTCCTAGCTGTTTTCAGCAAACAAAATAAAAATTTCATTCAAATCCTTCCTTTCCAAATGTTGCACCTATGACATTCTAGAGGTAATTTTTTGCTGTCTTCTTTGCCCAACTCACTGTTCTTCTCCTCCTGCAGAATAAAGATGGGTCCTATACTGGCTTCATTAAGGTACAACTAAAACTGATCCGGCCTGTGTCAGTACCTGCCAATAAGAAAGCACCCTCAATCCAGGACACTAGGAAGAGTTCTGTGCGCAGCCAGGCTGTAAAGCGCCGAACTTCATTCTACTTACCAAAGGATACAATCAAGCATCTGCATATAATTTCTCGTACACGGGCCAGTGAAGTCATTGAAGCCCTGCTCAAGAAATTCATGGTTGTTGACAATCCCCGCAAATTTGCCCTCTTTGAGAGAACAGAAAAAGATGACCAAGGTATTCGATCTTTCCTTTTGAATTTCTTGAAAAAAACAACATGTAACTTACTGTAAATTTGATATATCTTAAGGACCATATTGACCAGGGAATTTGTCTGGTCAATGCACATGCAGTGGGAGGATGCCAAAGAAATCAAGAGCTGATGGAACCAAAACAAATCCATCTGTATTATAGACCCCAACTTCAGGAATGCTTCCCCATACAAAGGAAGAAATAGCAGCCTCCTTACTGGACTTCCCAAAGGCTGTTAAGCTTATTCTCTTTGAGTAGGCCCAGAGAGTTGGGAGTTTTGAGGATAGGATGATCCTTTTCCTTTCCTTTCCTCCTCATAGTTTTGCTTTAATTCTGTTGTAATCGTGAATCACTTGAACTGGGCAGCAAAGGAATACTTTTATGAAGGACAGTATTTTGTTTTATTTATGCTATGAGAGTGATAGTATGATACATATCGTGTGATGGTCAAAATACTATACAGATAGTCCTCAGCTTACGACCACAATTGAGCCCAACATTTTTGTTGCTAAGCGAGATAACTGTTAAGTGAGTTTTGCTCCATTTTACAATCTTTCTTGTCACAGTTGTTAAGTGAATTACTGCAGTTGTTAGTCACACAGTTGTTAAATGAATCAGACTTTCCCATTAACTTTGCTTGTCAGAAAGTCACAAAAGATGATTACATGACCCTGGGACACTGTAACCACCATAAATATGAGTCATTTGTCAAGCATTCTAAATTTTAATCAGATGACCACGGGGATGCTGCAAGGGTCATAAGTGTGAAAAATGGTCACTTTTTCCAGTGCTGTTACAACTTTGAACAGTCACTAAACGAACTGTTGTAAGTTGAGAACTACCTGTATGAACTAGTAAGTTCATATTGAACAAGTTGAAAAATACAAGGTTGAGAGAAAACAACCCTTAAATCACCCAGGGCAAGGTTATCTTCAAAATAAAATGAACAAAGAATTTTAATGAAACTTAGTGTTTCTTTAAGAGTGTTCTCATTATTGTTAATTATATGTCAGGGCTGAAAGTCAGCAGGGAGGAAGTCAAATCTTTAATTTTTTTCCTGCTGCAGAATTCCCTTGTGAGAAAGTTTGTAACTGATGTATTAAAAGTCTCTTCCCAGAAGAGAATAGATTGATTTGTTTATTTTAGTTAAATCTGTGCTACCTGGAAGACTCAATCATTCATATATACTTCATTTGCTTATTCTTTTGTGTGTCAGTATATATCCGTAAGCTTTCTGATGAGGAGCAACCCCTGCGTCTCCGACTACTTGCTGGTCCTAATGAAAAAACACTCAGTTTTGTTCTGAAGGAAAATGAGACTGGTGACGTTAATGTGAGTATGGATATTGACGTGTCTAAAGCTTGCTGTTGACCTGTGTGACTTAGTAATGAATTGCCTTGCAGTAGGACAAGCTCCATAGCTATTTGCTATCTAGCAGCTTTTGCCTTGACCTCAACAGATAGAGAACGGCACTGGCCTTGATGTCCTAGTTCCAGTTGCATGGTTTTTAACAATAGTGTATACATCTGCAATGTACAGAGTGTTGCAGTGCAATGTTTTCTGCAAGAAGCTGCCCTTTTTTGAAAATATAGCATACAAAAAATAATAGTACATAACAAACAAACTGGACAATTTGAACAGTTGTAATAACCTTTAGGTGACTATTACTAAGAATCATGTATATATGAACATTACAGTACTATTACTGGTTATTTTATTAAAATGAAAGGAATTTTGTGCCACAGACCTGATATATTGTTTACAAGTATTATAATGAAAATTTTCCAGAAAACCTTTAT